>NW_022146286.1:352393-356938 GCF_002938485.1 Sitophilus oryzae
TTATTGTATTTACAATAAAAATGACTTCATGTAATTTTTATACTTTATTCTCCAATTTTGTTTATTTCTCAATACATAACAACTAACAACACCATAACAACAAGCTACCCATAATTCTATGCTTCCAGGAAGGAGTTGTCAGCCTAGTTTTTGGCGCTATATTTAAATAATTCTTACAAATCGTAGAAACTAAAAATGTAATAATATACAGGGTGTTCCATTTAAAAAAATACAACTTTGGTATTTTTTATTTATTTGGGACACTCTGTATCTTGTAAAAATATTTTTAAATTGTAGTTCTAATAGTCCTTCAAGGAACCCAAAACTTACAATTTGTAAAAATCTCATCGTTTAGCTACAATACTCCGTGTCGTATGTGGTGAACAACCCTGTATAAATAAAACAAGTCGGGTTAGTTACACCATTTAGACAAATTTTCTTACAAAAACAGTTCATTGCACAAATATTTCACCTACTTTGGTATACATTTTGACAGCTATTGTAAAAAACTCTACTATTTACCATCATTTTATTTTATAAAATAACAGCATACACTAACAACGAATTTCTTTTGTTGAAGTTATTCATAAACAACAAACTTAATATAATCTACACCGTTGTGTATTATAATGTACTAGTGATAATGAAAAGTTATTTGTCATAAATGGGCTTATCAAATGAACGTCAATAACAAAAGATTGAAATTGAAAGGTCCAGGGGAAAAACTTGATAAGCGGCAATTTCTTAATTTTAGGATTTTACAATATTATAGTAGTATGTCTAACAGGTCCCTACAAAATGTATAAACTCTGCAGGGCAATAAGTTATTAAATCCTATGCCTATGTGTTATTATTGTAATTTGTAATATTGTTTATTAGTTGAAAATCAATATAGTTGATTAAGAAATATCGAGTGCATTATTTCTATATAAATGTTTTGTTTTTATTTAAGAAGTTTCTTAAGAGGAACTCTTGGAACGTCATTTGTTTTCTTCTTTAGTGGATCGCCGCCGAATATTTGACATTAAGACGCTATTTGGTGTTATTCGTAATAAAATAGTCTGCTCAGATATTCTCAATAGGCTGAATATTTTTGTTCCGTGAGCAGCAGCTCCACACTTCAATACATTTTATGTCGGCACTTGTAGGACTAACATCAACAAAAACTCTCCAGTTAATACAATGCAACTAGCCTACAATCAACGCCAGAGCAGTTTGGATATATTTTTAGCGTCCGGCTTTCAGCTTTAATTACTAGTATCGGCTAACATCCCCTTTTTATCAATTTTTTTTGTGTCAATTTTATTGATCTGATCTAACAGTTTGTTTGTTTTCTACTTTTGCATATATTTTTTTGTACTTTTTACTATAATTAATTTGTTTTATGATCTATAAATTTTTTATTTTTAATTTGTAATTGATACAGTACGACCCATTCTGTAATTGGCGCTTGCTGTTGAAGTATGTTAAGTATGCTGATACTGCTGGAGTGTGTTAAATAAAATAAATAACTAAAATGAAATAAATATATTACAGGATTTCAGTCACATCGCTGGAAAAATTTCGCCGTTTGGGCAGTTTGGGTGTTTATAAAAACTCAAATTATAAAACAATCTGGGTTTTTGTATCGTTTATCGCGTATAATGTTTGGTTTAGGCAATATAAATCAATACGAGCCCTAACAACTATATGTTGGGACAAGGTCTTGGCAATAAAAATAGTAATTTGTTAAAACGACTCAATTTATTTTGTTTATTATTCTAAATTCAAACATTACAATATGATCTAGACAATTTTACTATATTTTTATAACTTTGCAAACAAATCACTTTTGATAATAGCTTATTTTGCCAAAATCAAGCCAAATTTGCTGACAACTATATATTGGGACAGCACAACAAGAAATTTGTTTAATACGGAGTTACATCACCTTTCGCCTTAACAACTGCCTGAACTCTTAATGGCATTGTATTTACCAAAGATTGGCACATTTGAGGAGAAAAATTATCCCAAATTTCCTGCAGTTTTGTCCGCAAATCAAAAATTGTTCGTTAAGGGTGGTTTCTTAAATATTGCTTCATTTTATGCCACACAGTTTCTATAACATTGAGGTCCGGACTACTTGCAGGATAGGATAGAACTTTTATATTATTATTACCGAACCAATTTTTAGTTGATTTTGCTGAATGGCACGATGCTCCATCTTGTTGAAAAATATAGTCTTCGTTTGGAAACAATTCTTGATATGTTCATATTTTTGGACGTTAAGAGTGCCATCTATAAAATTTAATTTGCCCAAAACTTTTGCTGACATGCAACCCCAAACCATAATCCCCTTAGGAAATTTAACAACCCTCTTTAAGCAATCTTTATGAAAGGCTTCTGCTTTATTTCGTATTATTCTTTTTCGATGATCTCCAACGCAAACATCAAATTTAGACTCATCGCTAAATATGACCTTATTCCAATAATTTTGTGTCCACGATAATTTAGATTTTGCCCAATTGTAGTGATTTTTCTTTTGAATTTCTGTCAGTAGCGGTTTTTCTTTGGCCTAAATAAGAATTTGTATCAATAATCTTCAGGTAATTGATTATCCACACAAAATAAAGTTTACCTTGTAAAACCCCAGACCGCATTTATTTTCGGCAACATTCTCTTGATATATTTAATCCAGTTACAGTATTCCATTTAACTGTTACTTCGCGAAGAGTACCTCTTCTCGCAGACTTGCAAATTTTTACCAAATTTCGTAAATCTCTCTGAGATACAACTTTTGGCCTTCCCGAACTTTTACCTCTAACGCCTACACTGGCCGATTCGCCGTATTTTTTTACTATATTAAAGACCGTGGTTTTTGGAATACTTAAATCATCAGAAATTTTTCGAATTGTTTTTCCCGTACTGTACGAATGATAATTTCGCGTAGTTTTTGATTTGTAGCTTTTCCACGGACCATTACTTTGGATTAAATTAACAAAATTAAAAATTAAAAAAATTAAAATTACTTACCGTAAGTCTCACTACTCAAAGTATCGAGTAACTTACAAGCTGTCAATGCTGAAGTAAACAGTTTGCGACATTTGTGACGTTTATAGCAAAGCCGCCTATGATATTAATTATTTAAAAATACTTGTCCCAACATTTAGTTGTCAGGCAAATTTGTCCTTTTATAAACAAAATCCGCTACTGTAAATATGGATTGATTTACAAATTCATAAAAATATTGTCAAGTTGTTTAGGATATATGGCTATGTTTATATTTAAAAAAATAAACATATATTTTTGAGTCATTTTGAAAAACCAGCGCAAAAATTCCAAAATATGAGCTTGTCCCAACATATAGTTGTTAGGGCTCGTACTTAAATTTTTAATATCGAAAAACATTTTAGTTCTAGTTGCCGAAGCTTTGTCGTATCCGAGGGTTTGAGATGCAGCACGAAATTTGTGTAGGTAATAATTCATAATTTTCTGGTTCTGGATGAATGATGAACTCCTGTTGACTGATCCTGGAATAGATATTTTCAAATACAAACTAAACATATGGTGTTTAGTTTGTAAAATCGTGCGGTTAACAGAAAACAATTGCTTAAATTTCGAAAAACGTTTGTCGAAAACTTCGCTAGAAATGGGATTTTTTGTATTATTGAATTAAGGTACTGAACAAAAGTTTATGTAGATTTTCTTCAGCATTTCCAGTATCATTTTGACATAATTTGACAAAAAAAAATTATTGTGGTAAAATACACGTACTGGATATGTGTCTATAGGTCTGTTCGTTTTCCTGTTATTATCGATTCTGAATCGTCCTAGAACTCTCCAGCGCATGCGCAAATGAAATAATGTCTTCATATTTCCTTCTGCGCATACGCATCACAATTCTAGGACGGTTCAGAATCGGTAATAACAGGAAAACGAAAAAAGCTTATGAAAGGAACACGGACAAAAAACATTTAAATAAACAGCCACAGATTAGGTATCCTATAAGTATACAGATAAAAATCATGTCCCTAATTCGTGGTACGAAAATTGTTTTTTATGACGATGTGCAAACGAGTCAAATTTCCTGTGCGCAAAAATAAACTCGCGTAAAATAACAATAAACAGCGTAATAGAGAGATATCGGAAACCGAATAGCGTGCATGGACGTTATAAGGCCAGGTGTTATTTCTTTTACGTGAGGTGGTATTAACTCTTCATTTATAGTTATCGAAAGAATTCTGTTCGCGTCGCGTCCTATTTAAACTTAACCTAACTTGAATTTAAAACTTTGAAATTGTTTGTTAGACAGGTATTTTAAAACTAAAGGGTTAAAGTGCTTATTTCCAGTGCTTTATTGGTCAACGTCTGCCAATGGGTTTTGGACAACAAGCAACAAATTCTCTAAGTCGTCATCTGCTGTAAACCTAAGACTTTTTATAGGTTCTTTAGTATTGGAAGAGGTGAAATCCATATTTTGGGCCATATTTATTTCAAAACAATCTCAAATAACATACCAGTCATCAAATTACCAGTAACATGTAACTGAAACGAAGTACAATTGAT
>NW_022146286.1:360417-575339 GCF_002938485.1 Sitophilus oryzae
GTAAGCTACGTATTGCTGCTGTTTAACATAAGTTCTAATAGCTGTTCCCACAGTTTTATTCATTCGCTCAACAAAGTTACATTGAGGAGAATACACAGCATTATACCAGATCTCCTGAACTTGATATTTCTTAGCTAAATCTCTAAACTCTTTCGCAACAAATTGAGGACCATTGTCACAAATTATATGTTGAGGTACCCCATAGGTAAGAAAAACTTCATTCTCAAGATACTTCACAATATAGGGAGATTTTGATGAACGTAACGGACACAGAAGAACATACTTCAAAACCAATCGCCAACAACTAAAAGCCACTTATGACCCTTTTTGATCTAGGAAAAGGACCCATAAGATCTAAAGAGATTGTCTGAAAGGCATATTAACTTGCTTTTCTTTTCCCATCTTACCTAACGGTATAATATTAGAAGATATTTGAGCTCCGCAAACACGACAACTCCTAACAAATTTAAGAACATCGGCTCTCATCTTGGGCCAATAAAATTGTTCTTGAAGTCTCGATAAAGTCTTATAAAAACCCATATGCGAACAAGTTGGCGGATTATGACATGAATCGATAATATTACGACGTTGAGGACGTGGAACAACCTTGCCTAATTTTGAAGATTTGGATGAAATGGTAACTAAAATTGAATAAACTTAAAAAGAAACCATCTTCAACTTTCCACTGTGGAAATGAACCAGGTGAAGCCAAAATCTTTTGCTTCATAGTCTCATACCATGCGTCAGTACGGTCTAAATCTATATTCAAAACGGAAATTTGTGGACATACAAAAGAATCATTATCTGAAATATTCGAAGGAGAAACTTATGATTGGTAGTGGTGGATCTATAAAAATTTTAACACATAATAACCACTTCTTCCAATCAGATTCTGAAAATAAATTTGGGTTTGAAATTTTGAAATGCGCGACCAGAAACACGAGTTCGTCCAATTAGTTTTTGAACATTAGACAGGCCGGTGACTTAACACCTAAATTACCACATTTAAAACAAAAACCCTACGTTTCTGTCGACAATCATGAAATGTATGATCTGGACCAGAACAATTCCAACAAACTAAACGCGAGGTTGCTTCCTTACCTGAATTTTCTACAGATCTGGGCATACACGAAGAAGTATTTACCATATCAGGGTCAGAAGACGACGACGCTACAGAATAACTAGTAGACCGAACAGTAGTATTTTATTTTGTTTTGAGTAATTGACATTCTTATACTTTTTACAAAACTGTACCTATGATGAGAATCAGACGAGCTAGAATCAGGCGTGGTATTCAATTGAGAAACATTTAAACTTCTAGATCGTTTTTCATTCTGATGTTTAGCATTTCCTAATTTTCTACACAAATTAGAGAGTTCAGACAAAGATAAACATCAACTAAGCTAACTGAGAGTAATGTATCTATATGGAATTTTTATTCAATAATTTTAACTTATTAACCCCACTAGGGCATTTAATTTAATCTACTAAAAAGACTTTAAAAGTAGCTATAAAAAATTAAAATACTTTCATTTTTCGTTGTTTATAAGATTTAATTTGGGACCAAATATTGTCATCATTATCTAGTGGCAAAAAGTCTTTCTTTAATCTTTCTACAAGGGATTTCCAATCTGTAACATGTTGTTTAACACTTCTGTACCAAATAAAAGCATTCCCGGTAAAAGTTCTACTGCGGAATAAAATAAATCTTGTTAAAAAAAAACAAAAAAAAAAAAAAAAAAAAAAAATTTTAAAAATGAAAATAAATCTCTGAGGATTACCATTAAATTTAATAGGCCAGTCTGACACTGGACAAGGTTTAGCAACATAAGTCACAATAGGAGGCGATACATTAATAACCGGTCCTGAAGGGACAGAACTAACATTTAAAATTCCCCATTTTGTCAGGAAATTTTTGAAAATAGTCAGCCTAAGTTGATAACAACTAGTATAAACATCAGTCTGAATAGTTTCTGCATCAGCACGATTTTTATCTAAAATTATTCTCTTGATTCTACCAGCCAAATGTGCAAGACGAGATTTTATAACTTAAACATTGAATCATTTACTACACCCTCGAATTCAGAAATTGACAAAGAAATCGAATCTAAAGTTGCGACTCTACGAAAATTTTGATCAAAAAGAGAGAGGATAATTCCTTCATATTAACTAAACAAAAGGGTTATTAATTTCTCCACTTAAAATAAAAACAAAAAAAAAAAATTTTATTGTTTACTCTCAACATTTTCAGATGTTTTAATACCCCTAATAAGAAGTTCATAATCTAATTCTACTTGTCGTAAATGATTAACTTTTAAAAGATTCTCCATTGTAATTCAGTTATATAAGATATTAAAGACTAAATGATTCAAAAAATTTACTAATTTTTAACAAAAGTGCAAGCAATTTTT
This sequence comes from Sitophilus oryzae, assembly GCF_002938485.1. Classification (NCBI taxonomy): domain Eukaryota; kingdom Metazoa; phylum Arthropoda; class Insecta; order Coleoptera; family Curculionidae; genus Sitophilus; species Sitophilus oryzae. Next base: position 362,829 of record NW_022146286.1, read on the forward strand.
TTTTCAAAAAAAAAAAAAAGAAATTATGTTCAATGTCAAACCAAAAAGACTAAATATTCAAAACAAATTCCAAAATTTTACGAAGTACCAACAACGCTAATTCTGTATACTAAAATTATGTCCACTATGTATATTCAAAATATAACCTTTTACCTGTATATTTATATAAGATCAAAATTTCAATAAACTATGTAGTCAGAAATACGTATTTATCCTTGAGTTCAAAACCGATAAACAAACAATCTCTATAACATAAAACAACAAAAATTGCTGTTAAAATTGAAATTATAGAAATTAAATTACAGAAATAATGAAAACAAAATTTCAAAACTATAGTCTTTGCCTTAAAGAAAATTTATCTGAGCCTACTAGAAATTATTTTACTAAATTATTTTTTTTTTTTTTTTTTAATAAAACAAAATAAAACTAAGTTGATCCAATTAAATAGAACATGAGCCAATCAAATTAAGCTGAACCAATCAAATTAAGCTGAGCCAATCAAATTAAGCTGAGCCAATTAAACCAAGTAAAGTTTCTCCCACGTTATGCCATATACTTTATTCTTTTTGTGACGACTTTTCTGTCGTTGCCCAAATAGAATGAAAAAAGAATTCGTTGTTCAGGGTTAGAGGAAAGCTAGGTTCGTAGGTAAGGCTTCTGGCTTGCGGGGACTTTCTAATGTTGTTAAATATTAAAATAAAAAAAATGATAATATATAGGCTGCAGAGATTTTAATATTGATGTTAAGAATTCAAATAGGTAAGGTCAAAGACAGTGAAAAGGGTGCCACTTACTTTGTTTATGAGAGTGTTAAAGTAAGAAACCAAAAGAAAAATATGATATCACAACATAGCTAAAAATAAAGTAATCAAGAGCATTAAGGGACTATTATGTTTATCAGGAATAAAAGTCAGAAATAACTATCCCACATTAAACATTTATTGAAAACTAACACAAGCATCATGAATTAGTCACAGTGATCCCAATAAAACCGCAAGTTATTTTAAATAGATTTGAATTTAGTAACTGTATTCCTTGAACTAAGTAAGCTACTTAATAAAACAGGTGAAATTTATATATGTCTCAATACGATGATATTTCGAAACATGTCGTGTACAAAAATCTTCAAGAATAAATACGTGTTAATAATTTTCATATAAAATATCATAGCTAAGCAAGAGTGTACTGTACAAATCAAATTATAACTTATAACGTTAAATAAAAATAATTTTGACTACGATATGTGGGATAAATAGTGATAATTTACTAGGTTATTAAATCTGTTGTCTCAAGAATTATAAAATAAAAGCGTACCTTGTGTATCAACTTTAGACTTATCTGAATATAGTTTCTTATGATGTAAACAGGTAGGTAGGTATTCTCCAGACTAACAGAAGTGGATGCAGATGACTATGGCAGGAGAAGTCTTCGATATCAGCCAAAAGAAGGATTGTAATGTCAGGAACATTGTCTTAAGGTCCGCATGGGTCCATACAAAATGAAAGTGGGTGAAACATACAATAATACTGCATACCATGTGGTAATTACTGTGTACCATGTGGTAGTTACTGAGTACAATGTGGTAGTTACTAAGTACCATGTCGTAGTTACTCTATAAATAAAAAAAAAAAAAAAAAAAAAACCCTATAAATAAAAAATAGCTCTCAGGACAGATACTCACTAAAAAAAACAACTTACGGTCTGGAAAATCAGCTTTACATAAATATATATTCAAACCATATGACGATCCAAACCAGTAATTGAATACTCAAATAAACGAAGTAAAAACGGAAATAACTGAAATAAAATTCTAGGTTTAGATAGGGTTATATAAAATGGCGGATAAAATTACGGTGATCATTCCAAAAAGAAACCAAACAAATAGATCTATACTCTGGATTGCATACTTTACAAGGTTTTCAAATCTCCAAATCGGATACCCATGCAATCGAAATCGAAAAGTGGATTCAGAGTGCTTTTCACTGGAGAATTTGTCGGACGCCAAAACACGCGTCTTCCTCAGATCCAAATTCCCAGAAAAAGACCTTCTTCTCAGTTTCAGAAACGAAAACCCAACGGTCATAAATGAAGTTTGACATCTAGCGAATAGATGCGCTAATAAAAATTAAATACCGGGACAAGGGAAATGCAATTTAAGGAAGTTTGGCATATAGCGAATAGATGGCGCTAATAAACAAGACAAGTAAACTGTAAGAAATGAAATTTGACACCTAGCGAATAGATGCGCTAATAAAAATTAAATATCGAAACAAGTGACCTGTAACAAATGGAGTTTGGTATCTTTGGCATCTAGCAAATAGATGGCTCCAATACTAAGAAATTTAAATAAAATGATTTTAAATTTAATTTTTATTAAAGGAAATAAAATCTACCCTATACCTTATAATGTTAACTAAGAAAATACTTTAATTACCTTTAAAATTAATAATATACAGGGGGATTGATAGTGATGATTTATTAATGCTGGAACGTTAGTAATGAAATATAAGCTTAATAATAATGGAATAATTTATTAAAATGCAGTTCAAAAAATGTTAACTGACTAAAAAAAACTATAAAACACTCTCTCTCCCGTTTTCTGTTTGCCACGTCATTTATATAGACCTAGGTAGATTTTAAAAAGTGACACAGGTTTAACAATTGAATAATATATTAGTTCGGCATAAAAGTTGCTGTCACGACATGACGACATCGAACAATAAAATTAAAATCTCGTAAAAATAAATTAAAATTATTAATTAAACAAATCTTTATAAAGAAACGCAAGTATACCAAATTTGGGCCCAATCGAACTCAGGAAATGATATTATAAAAGTGTACTATATATTATGGTACCACTCGATATACTTTAAGGTACCATAATATTGGAATGTCACCGAAGATCCGTAGTATACCAAATTTAAGAACAATCGGACGCCATGAAATGGTATCGTAATATGGTAATATATTAAGGTACCACTTTATATACATTATAGTTCAATCATATTACAATGTTACCGAAAATACGTAGTATCCCAATCGAACGCCATGTACATAATATGGCACTATATTATGGTACCAGACGATATGCATCATAGGTACCATCATATTAGGACAATGTACCGAAAATACGTAGTATACCAAGTTTAAGCCCTATTGCCGCAATGTACCTAATGGCCTATGTCATCAAATATGGTACTATGAAGGTACACTTTATATGCTCCATGGTACCATGATATTACATTACTGAGATATAGTAATAACCAAGTTTTAAGCCCAATCGAACGCATGTATCGTAATATAGTATATTATGGTATCACTTGATATGCTTCTGATAAAAACGGCGTCAGTTGGCTGGAAAAAGGACGATCGATAAGAATTCCCATATAAATTTAACATATAAATGACAGTGATCATTCATTCATAGCTATCGCTAACACCGTTTTTTCCCGATTATATAATATGAACTTGGTATGAACACAATCGAAACGTCAGGAATTGGTATCATAATAGTAGACATACTTTTTATATTGGTCCGCCGAATTACAATGAGAATTCAGGATTCAATTATAAAATCAAACGTCAGGAAGTAATTTAGCTCATAAGATATAATTCCAACTCACATGGCAAACTGAAACGCTCTGAATCTATTTTCATATGTTTAAATGATGTAGCAATTTGAAGGTAGGCTTTATCAGGAAGTATTACGATATGATTTACACAATGGCAAACACTGCAACAAAATTATTTTTTAAATTTTGTTTGTAGAAAACTGTTTTCTTTTAAATTTATTGCCCTCTATTATGTAGTAGCGAAACTACCACATCAAAATATCTGATTTGGAGACAGACTTTTAAAGCCTGTCTCCTTTTGCTACCTACAATTTTATACATGTAACGAGGCTTCTGTTGCGTAGCTAGATATTCTGTGCCTAATGTAATAATGTCGAAAAAACATAAGAACAAATTATAGATTTCAATTGGAAAAAATAAACGGTAATAGGTGTATATTTACCAGGAGCTGCTAAAAGTCCCTCTCCAATATATTGTATTATAGTTTGATAGAAGTCACTTTTCGCTACCAGTTTCGTACTGCCAAGCACTTTTTCTATATATTCGGGCTTCGTCATGAAATAGACGAGTTTCGAGCCAAACCATATCTTTCCGATGTCCGGATAGTCCTGTTGCATCCTTGTAAGTCGGTTATATATGTCTGAAATCAAAGGAAATGTTTAGATTTTTCTGGTGCGCGGCAGTGTCCCCACCAATCGAGCACAATCATACCATCCTATTCTCGAAGGTATTAGCGGCACTCTTGACCACCCTGTAACTTCGTTGTAGATAAAGCAAGAATATTAATGTTCACTACACTTGAAGATATACTGGCTAGGTTACCAAAATATCTAGTCATTATACCTCATAGTTCTTAATAGTATATTATTTTCTTTTATCTATGTTCATAGTTCATGAATTATCGCTTGTCAAATTTCTTTAATTTCGACATTGACTCACTGACAGATCATCATACTTCTAGATGTGTCAAAAACTTCAAATTTTGAATTTTATGCTATGATTTTATATAGCTTTAAGCTTATAACCAAAAGAAAAAATGAAAAATCTCGAAATATCCTTATGGATTAAAAGTTAGCTGTCTAGGCGCTACCGGTAACTGACTTTCCAGTCGAGAAAAGGGTAGAAAACTAGAATTAATCCAAGCGGTCTCTTCTGACTTTATTTGATCAATGTACCAACAATAATTCAAGGATTTTAAATTCTTTCTAGGCAAACTTATTTAACATGTCGGTCACCAGTGACTCACTCGACGTCATCAAAATGCTAAGGTACTTCTAGAAGTAGTGTTACAAACTATAAATTTTGAATTTTAGGTAGCTTTAAGCTTATAATGGAAGGAAAAAAGAAAAAATCTCGAAACATTCTAGCCCACGGCCACACAGAAAGCGTTTTTTGCTTTTTAGCGTGAAGCGTCTTTAGCGACTAAAACAAAATAACGGGATTATATGTATAAAAGTGGCCACACCAAAAGCGTGTAGCGTTCGGCGTGTCTCGCAAAAAAACGCAAATGAAAACAAATCAGTTTGTTTTCTGTAGCGTCTTTAGCGTTTTCTAAGATGATATAAAACATCAATTATTAAAGAAGCCTAAAACTGTTAATCAATAAAACTAGTACTGTATTTTTATTTTTCTACTTGCTATATTAAAATTCCTTAGTATTTTTACTTGATCGTATACGGCCAGCGTTCTGATTGAAAAAATAGCACTTCCGCTGCACCCGGTAAACGTACAAATTGTTTATCACCTCGAAGGGTCACGAGCCGCCTTAGAAGTCAAAATAACAATAGAATTCCTTAGAGTGAGCCAACTGTATATATTTATATTCTTTAAGCTGTGCCAGTACGCTCCGCAGATCGACACACTACCGCTGGAGCTACGGCCGGCCACAAAAATGGTAGATTATTCTTTTAAAATTACTGATGTGAACTTAGCAGCCAAAAGATAGCGGCCGATTTGCCGAACATAGCCGAAGGGCCAGTGGCGTCGGGCAACTTAACTTAATATGAAATAATCATACAATTCTTGCAGGAGAATTTCATTAATATTTAAATAGTACTAAAACGAAGTATGCTTCATTATGTTAATAAATTATTACCGATATTTTTATATCGGATTAATTATTATAATTTCAAATCAACACGCCTTAAGTAATTTAATAAAATATGTATACATTATACTAATGGTAACCAAAATAAAAAACTAATTCATTTATGAAAGTACTAGCACTACTACCTTTAGCAACAATTGGTTACTATCATATCGTTTTTTCCGATTTTCTCGAAAACTGCGTATACTAATAAGATCAAAATTTCAGAGATTATAGGGGTCCACTAGACTAATAATAATCACCCAGTGGCGTGTTCTTGATCGATTTAGTTTTCGGTATTTTCGCCAGCAGCTAATTTTTTTATACCGTTTTTCCGATTTTCTCGAAAACTGCGTATACTAACAAGATCGAAATTTCAGGGATTATAGAGGCCTACTAGACTAATAATAATCCCCCAGTGGCGTGTTCTTGACCGATTTAGTTTTCGGTATTTTCGCCAGCAGCTAATTTGTTTATATACCGTTTTTCCGATTTTCTCGGAAACTACGTATACTAATAAGATCAAAATTTCAGGGATTATAGGGGTATAGTTTTCGAGAAAATCGGAAAAACGGTATAAACAAATTAGCTGCTGACAAAAATACCGAAAACTAAATCGATCAAGAACACGCCACAGGGTGATTATTATTAGTCTAGTGAGCCTCTATAATCCCTGAAATTTTGATCTTGTTAATATACGCAGTTTTCGAGAAAATCGGAAAAACGGTATAAACAAATTAGCTGCCGACGAAAATACCGAAAACTAAATCGATCAAGAACACGCCACTGGGGGATTATTATTAGTCTAGTGGGCCTCTATAATCCCTGAAATTTTGATCTTGTTAGTATACGCAGTTTCCGAGAAAATCGGAAAAACGGTATAAACAAATTAGCTGCTGGCGAAAATACCGAAAACTAAATCAATCAAGAACACGCCACTGGATGATTATTATTAGTCTAGTGGGCCTCTATAATCCCTGAAATTTTGATCTTGTTTGTATACGCAGTTTCCGAGAAAATCGGAAAAACGGTATAAACAAATTAGCTGCTGGCGAAAATACCGAAAACTAAATCGATCAAGAACACGCCACTGGGTGATTATTATTAGTCTAGTGGGCCTCTATAATCCCTGAAATTTTGATCTTGTTAGTATACGCAGTTTCCGAGAAAATCGGATAAACGGTATAAACAAATTAGCTGCTGGCGAAAATATCAAAAACTAAATCGATCACGAACACGCCACTGGGTGATTATCATTAGTCTAGTGGACCCCTATAATCCCTGAAATTTTGATCTTGTTAGTATACGCAGTTTCCGAGAAAATCGGAAAAACGGTATAAACAAATTAGCTGCTGGCGAAAATACAGAAAACTAAATCGATCAAGAACACGCCACTGGGTGATTATTATTAGTCTAGTGGACCCCTATAATCCCTGAAATTTTGATCTTGTTAGTATGCGCAGTTTTCGAGAAAATCGGAAAAACGGTGTAATGGAATATTTTGGAGCAGACAACAAACCAAGCTTGTTAAAACTTTGTCATGTGTTTCCGCCCTTAAATTGGTATTTTTTCAGAAGATCGTAAAAACTGTTTAGAATGAAGGACCCGTTTCTCTTGGAAAAACTAAATATTTTTCTGTTAGGTTTAAAATCCCACGTCCATAAATTAATATAATACTTGCTTTGAAACAGCTAGAAACGACTAGTATCAATCATTAAAGCTGTAAAACCCTAAATTTTAACTTCGAGATTATATAAGCAAAACCCCTAGAAAGCAATAAAACTCTAAGACGACACTCTTCTCACGATAGACCTCCCACGGGCCAATACAAACAGATTTTGGATAAAAACAAGTATAATTGTTAATTTAAATATTAAAGTAAAGTTCACGTAATGATATTCTGAAAATTAAGGACTGTCCTCCTTTTTTTATCCAAAATATCCAAAATTATGTGAAATAAATAAACATATAAGATGAAACAGCGAAACCTAATGAAATCAAATTATAAATATGATTTGTTTGGTTTTTTTAAGGACAGACCTTAAAATATACTTTAGTTAGGGTTAGATTTAATCATGTGTAATTGTGTTTACGGTAATTATAATATTTACACGGATATTAGTAATAATTTGGAAATAATGTAGAAATGGTCATAGTAACGACATCTATGACAAGTAGGGCCAACTAGACCGGGAACGACAGGGTAGTTGAGGTTTTCTCAGACCAATCAGACGGTTCCTGAAAAGCGAACCCGGAGAGGATTTGAGAATGGCTCGGCTTTTGGTGGTTCCCTATTCTTTTTACCCGCCCATTTTAAATATTTCGAGGTTTAGGAAAATAGATTCTTGGATCAGTTCGGTACTGACTTTTAAATTAGACGGTCGAATTTTCTCCGTGTAGATCTTATATTATCCAGTGGTTTCTCTTTAATAATTTTAGTAAGTTTTCGATTTAAAGATTTTCTTAAATATTCAATTCTCAAGTTAGGGAAATTTTAAACATTTCATGTATAAAGATTTTTAATTTGTTGTTTTAGATTTTCTTTAATATTTTTTTTATTAACGATTTAAGACTTTCTGTTTGTTCTAAAGGCTTTAGTAAAAGTTAGATATCATCACACAAATGATTATTTTACACTTGTTCTTTTTATTAAATTCTAATTTAAATCCAATTGTTCAGTTAATATTTTTTTTTTGACATATTAATTTTCTACCAACGAAAATTCTAAGAGAGGTTTGAATTGTATGCTAATTTTAGATAATTTAGATTAGACTAATAAGAAGAATATTTTGTATTTTTAACTTTCTCACTTCTGAATTTTAATATCATTCTTTAATTATTTTTGATTAAATTTCTTTCCTTTTTTTTATATTTCGTTAATTATAAATGTCTTGTTAAATCTTTTTCTTTATTTTTATTTATTTATTTTTTTATATTAAATATAGTTAGGTGTTGTGAAAAATCGGCATTTTATTTTTGAATCTCACCTTTTCTCTAAAATATTAAACTATCTAAAAGAACACTGTGATAACCGGTCGAGTGGTTTAATCTAAAGAATAAGTCCATGACCGAAGCGGCAGATCTACAAGGGGATCAATGAAGTCTTCGACAGGTTCTTGTTGTTGATGAAATGCTGACGGATGTTGACGTAATAAGGTAAGTGGCAATAGAGTTTGTAGTAACTGAATTTAGAAAGAGCCCTTACCATAAAAGTGCGATGCCTTAATTTCGATTTTTAGCTGGTTATATTTTGTTTTTATATGTAAACGATAAACTATATTTACGCTCTGAAAAGTCGGTGTTCTCATTATCCAAGTTCTGCCTACCGCTCAATAAATTATTTTAATTATAATTATATAAAGGCCACACTACCATGTTAACGGACAAATCTGGAAAGTTTTGTCACAACGGTATAAACAAATTAGCTGCTGACGAAAATACCGAAAACTAAATCGATCAAGAACACGCCACTGGGTGATTATTATTAGTCTAGTGGACCCCTATAATCCCTGAAATTTTGATCTTGTTAGTATACGCAGTTTTCGAGAAAATCGGAAAAACGGTATAAACAAATTAGCTGCTGGCGAAAATATCAAAAACTAAATCGATCAAGAACACGCCACTGGGTGATTATTATTAGTCTAGTGGACCCCTATAATCCCTGAAATTTTGATCTTGTTAGTATACGCAGTTTTCGAGAAAATCGGAAAAACGGTATAAACAAATTAGCTGCTGGCGAAAATATCAAAAACTAAATCGATCAAGAACACGCCACTGGGTGATTATTATTAGTCTAGTGGACCCCTATAATCCCTGAAATTTTGATCTTGTTAGTATACGCTGTTTTCGAGAAAATCGGAAAAACGGTATAAACAAATTAGCTGCTGACGAAAATACCGAAAACTAAATCGATCAATAACACGCCACTGGGTGATAATTATTAGTCTAGTGGACCCCTATAATCCCTGAAATTTTGATCTTGTTAGTATACGCAGTTTTCGAGAAAATCGGAAAAACGGTATAAACAAATTAGCTGCTGGCGAAAATACCGAAAACTAAATCGATGAAGAACACGCCACTGGGTGATTATTATTAGTCTAGTGAGCCTCTATAATCCCTGAAATTTTGATCTTGTTAGTATACGCAGTTTCCGAGAAAATCGGAAAAACGGTGTAAACAAATTAGCTGCTGGCGAAAATACCGAAAACTAAATCGATCAAGAACACGCCACTGGGGGATTATTATTAGTCTAGTGGGCCTCTATAATCCCTGAAATTTTGATCTTGTTAGTATACGTAGTTTTCGAGAAAATCGGAAAAACGGTATAAACAAATTAGCTGCTGACGAAAATACCGAAAACTAAATCGATCAAGAACACGCCACTGGGTGATTATTATTAGTCTAGTGGACCCCTATAATCCCTGAAATTTTGATCTTGTTAGTATACGCAGTTTTCGAGAAAATCGGAAAAATGGTATAAACAAATTAGCTGCTGACGGAAATACCGAAAACTAAATCGATCAAGAACACGCCACTGGGTGATTATTATTAGTCTAGTGGACCCCTATAATACCTGAAATTTTGATCTTGTTAGTATACGTAGTTTTCGAGAAAATCGGAAAAACGGTATAAACAAATTGGCTGCTGACGAAAATACCGCAAACTAAATCCATCAAGAACACGCCACTAGGTGATTATTATTAGTCTAGTGGGCCCCTATAATCCCTGAAATTTTGATCTTGTTAGTATACGCAGTTTTCGAGAAAATCGGAAAAACGATATGATAGTAACCAATTGTTGCTAAAGGTAGTAGTGCTAGTACTATCATAAATGAATTAGTTTTTTTTTTAAATTTTGGTTACCATTAGTATAATGTATACATATTTTATAAAATTACTCTAGGCGTGTTGATTTGAAATTATAATAATTAATCCGATATAAAAATATCGGTAATAATTTATTAACATAATGAAGCATACTTCGTTTTAGTACTATTTAAATATTAATAAAATTCTCCTGCAAGAAATTGTAACTGACTTGGAAAATAAACTGACTTGGTTTTACATGAGATCTCACAACTTTTTGTAGCGGAAGAATTGTGTTGCGAGACTTTGCATTTTCTTACATTCTACGTTTTCGATGAGATCATGTTTTCCTCTGGACCCTTCAAATTGTTAAGATAAAAACTTAAAACTATTAAAAAATCAATTACAAATATTAACAAACAGATAATGCTTACATTCTGGCCGGATCATAAATAGATATGCCCCACCAACAAACGGAAGATTCAGTGGTCCTGGCATATTCCAGGATTTTATAATCAATTTTCTCTTTCTCCATAGAAAATGTACGTACGCTATCAGAGCGCAGGAGATGAACGAAAATAGTAGAATTAGCTTGATCTGTATTATATAGGTGAAGATTTCTCCGACAGATATTGACATCGTCCTGAAAATCTTGCACATAAAATAAGACAAAATTAGTTTTTTCGGTTTTATTCAGAACGAGGGTTGGGTAACGACACGTAGATAATTAATTTAGTACGTGTAGGTAGAAAAATGCGTAGAAAATGTCTAAAATGATATGTACAATATTAAGTGGGATATGTATAAAATCCGAGTACATGATCAAAATTATTTTTTTATATTTAAAGCTGTTTTTACTCTTTATAGTTTTCCTCTTGGACATTCTCTTTAAATTCTATAAGTATTATAGATTTTTTATATGACACACTATATTGATAATTTTCATTGCAAATATTGTACTGTTATTGCTCCTATGCCGGGTCCAGACCAAAGCGACATAGAATAAACACGATTTTAAGACAAAAATAAGACTCATTGTTTTGGCTGCTTGGTCTGGACCCGGCATTAGAAATTTTTCGCAAGAGGCCGATTTTAAGTAAAAAACGGCGGAAATGTATATTTTCTTATTCTATACTTTAATACAGCTACAAGCAAACAGTTATTACTCTTCAAAACAGCTCAAAACATGTAGGTTCAAGTAGAAGTCATAAGACATGAAAATCAAATTTTTCATGTCAAAAAACACCCAGATGTCAACTTTCATTGAAATGTCGACTTTAGTTCAGAAATTATTTGGAAAAAATCGACATATGAAAAATCGACAAATGAAATTACTACAGGCTGTATCTCCGAAACTAAGCATTTTAGGACATAAATTTATATGAATTTTTTTTCTTATTTTATCTGTAGCATATGTCGCTGTAGGAATTTTACCCTAACTAATACCCTGTGAAATAATTTCGTGCGTATATTTTCCTAAAATATAATTTTACGGTCAGAACCATGACTCCTGAGCATTTTATTTTTTGATTCATATCAATACTCGTGTTGCACTCGTGTTGTCTTGAAAAAGTCTTGCAAGACCAAGACTCTTGCAAGAAATTCAAGACAAGACTTTCAAAATTTCTTGTCTTGATTTTCAAGACAAGACAAGACTTTAATATGCAAGAAATTTCAAGAGTCTTGCAAGATTTCTTGAATTCAAGATTTCTTGAAAGCTTTGCGCAAGTTATGCAGGGTTTATACAACATTTACATAGTCGTAATCACAATCATAGTCATAATCATGAAAGTTAAACTATCCATTTCTTATAAACCTGTTGACATCTACCATGAACTTAGCCTTTAATTATGTTACCCAACTTCACTGATATAAAAATTCTGATTATGAAAATATTCTATAAACGCACATTAAAATTCCGTTGTGATTATGAGGATGATTAAGACTGTAATTATGATTACAACTTATGCAAATGTTGTATAAACCCAGCATTAACATTGACCAGTGTTCATTTTTTTTTCTATCATAGCCAGTGTTTTAGAGTTGAGAATGAAATAAAATAAAGTCGAGGCAACAAACCGTATATTGGTAATTGGTATTATACACAAAATTATATTGGTATACTTTCTTCTTTCTTCTTTCTCAGCCTGGTGGCATCCAGTGTTGGATATAGGCCTCTTCTAGGTTTTTCCATGCTTCGCGATCTCTAGCCAATCTTATCCATTGTCTTCCCGCCACTGCCCTGACGTCATCGACCCATCTCTTTTTTGGTCGGCCCACACTTCTTGTTGTTCCCCTAGGTCTCCATAGGATTATTTTTTGGGGCCATCGGTCTGGATCCTGTCTTGCCACATGTCCTATCCATTGCCACTTCAGACTTGCCACTCTTTTAACGACATCTATTAATTTTGTTTTTTGACGTATGTGGGTATTCCGTATTTTTTCCCTAATGGTGACTCCCAACATGATTCTTTCCATGGCTCTTTGTGCTACTCGTAGTTGTTCTGCTGTTTTTCGACTAATTGCCATAGTCTCTAAGCCATACGTAAGCACAGGTAGAATGCAGCTGTCGTAAGCCTTTTTCTTTAGGTTCATGGGCACCTTTTTATCCTTGAAAATATCGCTCATATTTTCAAATGCTACCCATGCCAAATGGATCCTGCGTTTGATTTTCCGTATTTTGGTTTTCCTTGTCCAGCTTGACTTTATGACCTAAATATACCTACCTATATAATGGTCTACGTTTTCAATAATAACGTTGTCCACGGTAATGTTATGGATATTGTTGCTCATTATCTTGGTCTTCTTCAAGTTCATTTTAAGGCCAATTTTCTGGGATTGCTCATTTAGCTCATTTAGCGTGGTGTTTAGTTCTTGAATGTCGGTGCTCAGCAAGACAATATCGTCTGCGAACCTCAGATGGCTAAGGTGTACCCCATCGATGTTTAGACCTCTAATTTCCCATTCTAATTTCTTGAAGACATTTTCCAGTGCCAGTGTAAATAACTTGGGAGAGATGGTATCTCCTTGTCTCACGCCCTTGCCGAGTAGTATTTTTTCTGTTTTGAGGTCATCATCTAATTTAACTTGGAAGGTTGCACTATCATATTGGTATACTTAATGGTATTATAAGAAAAACTAACGGTAGTTGAAACTAATGGTGAGTTCGTGGAGCACGCTATTTGCACTATTTGTTACTACTTTTCATGCACGAAATTGCTCCGCAAACAAAAAGTAGTATCAAATAGCGCAAATAGTATGCTCTAGCATGACCTTTCCGTACACCCTGTGTCCAAATTTAAATCCTCACATTCATTGTCAGTATTTGTTTGCTTACTATTATTAACCGCGAATTCACTTCCACTGTGTTGGAAGGGTTCGGACTCGGTTTCACTATCGCCACTTATATTATTTACACTGCTCATATCTCGTATAAAAACTTTTTTTGGTAGTGAGTAATACTTAAATAACTTAACGCACAAGGTTAGGTACGAAATAATAACCCAAAACCCATAAATCGAACTTAACCTTACATATTCTTATTTAGCTTTTATTTGGTAATGGCTCCTGTTTCGTCAAACGAGCGAGTTGACGTAGTTCGTTTGCGGTCCGTTAAGATTTTTCTTGCTAAAATTAGCATCGTTGTTGTTCATTTTTCCGTATTACATTTTGTATACGACGCTTTCTATGAAATGAAATATAGAAATACTATTACCTTTTTGTTAGAATGTAAAATTTTTCAAGACAAGAAATTTCAAGAGTCTTGCAAGACAAGACAAGACTTTGCCATTCAAGAAATCTGCAAGACAAGACTTCGAAAATTTCTTGTCTTGAATTTCAAGACAAGACAAAAAATTGAGATCTTCAAGACAAGAATTCTTGTCTTGTGCAACACTCAGCAATACATGCTTTTGTAAATTTTTAAGAGCGAAATGAACTGATCACGATCAATTTGCAATTTTTTCAATTATCATTACTTTTTGATGTAATTTTTTAATATGACGAAATTGTTTGGAGGACTATTGTCGTATGTAGTCATAATACGATGCATTGGATACTTTACACTAAAATTAAAAAAAAAAAACGTTAAAGGCTAACGATACAGCTAGGGTTTTAATAAACATTAATATCGATAACGGAACTAACGATATTAAAGAAAATATCGGTAATACTCAAGTACCTATACAAACAGAAAAAAAATGTAAAAAATACCCTAATACCACAGAATATCTAGCTACGCAACAGAAGCCTCGTTACATGTATAAAATTGTAGGTAGCAAAAGGAGACAGGCTTTTAAAGCCTGTCTCCAAATCAGATATTTTGATGCGGTAGTTTCGCTACTACATAATAGAGGGCAATAAATTTAAAAGAAAACAGTTTTCTACAAACAAAATTTAAAAGAATTTTATGCAGTGTTGCCATTGTGTAATTCATATCGTAATACTTCCTGATAAAGCCTACCTTCAAATTTGCTACATCATTTAAACATATTAAAATAGATCAGAGCTGTTTTTTCAATTTGCCATGTTAGTTGGAATTAAATCTTATGAGCTAAATTACAATCACTTCCTGACGTTTCATTGTATAATTGAATCCTGAATTTTCATTGTAATTCGGCGACAATGTAATAAGTATTGTTCTACTATTATGATACGACTTCCTGACGTTCGATTGTGTTCATACCAAGTTCATATCGTATAATCGGGAAAAAACGGCGTTAGCGATGGCTATGAAATGAATATAGCTGTCATTTTATATATAAATTTATATGGGAAATGTCATGGATCGTCCTTTTCCAGCCAACTGGACGCCGTTTTTTTCGGTATCATACGGTATTTGATATATACTATTTTTCTTGACATTACAATAATATGGTACCATGAAGCATATCAAGTGATACTATAATATAGTACCATATTACGATACATGGCGTTCGATTGGGCTTAAACTTGATATACTATATCTTCAGTGACATTGTAATATCATGGTACCATGGAGCATATAAAGTGGTACTTTCTACAGTACCATATTTGATGACATAGCAATATTAGGTACATGGCGGCAATAGGGCTTAAACTTGGTATACTACGTATTTTCGATGACATTGTAATATGATGGTAGTATGATGCATATAAAGTGGTACCTTAAAATAGTACCATATTTCAATACCATTTCCTGACGTTCGATTGAGCTCATATTTGATATATACTTGCGTATTTTTGATGACATTGCATTATTATGGTACCATGAAGCATATCAACTGGTACCATAATATAGTACCATATTATGTACATGGCGTTCGATTGGGCTTAAATTTGGGATACTACGTATCTTCGGTGATATTGTAATATTATGGTACCATGGAGTACCAAGAGGTACCATATTACGATACCACTTCCTGGCGTTCGATTAGGCTTAAACTTGGTATACTACGTATCTTCGGTTACATTGTAATAAGATGGTACTATGATGCATATAAAGTGGTACCTTAATATAGTACCATATTTCAATACCATTTCCTGGCGTTTGATTGAGCTCATATTTGATATATACTTGCGTATTTTTGATGACATTGCATTATTATGGTACCATGAAGCATATCAACTGGTACCATAATATAGTACTATATTACGTACATGGCGTTCGATTGGGCTTAAACTTGGGATACTACGTATTTTCGGTGACATTGTAATATGATGGTACTATGATGCATATAAAGTGGTACCTTAATATAGTACCATATTACGATACCATTTCCTGGCGTTCGATTGGGCTTAAACTTGGTATACTACGTATCTTCGGTTACATTGTAATATGATTGTACTATGATGTATATAAAGTGGTACCGTAACTAACGGTGATGTATATAAAGTGGTACCATATTACGATACCATTTCATGGCGTTCGATTGTTCTTAAGTTTGCTATACCTACTACGGATCTTCGGTGACATTGCAATATTATGGTGCCTTAAAGCATATAAAGTGGTACAATAATATAGTAAACTATTATGATATCATTTCCTGGAGTTCGATTGGGCCAAATTTGGCATACTTGCGTTTCTTTATAAAGATTTGTTTAATTAATAATTTTAATTTATTTTACGAATTTTAATTTGTTGTTCGATGTCGTGACAACTTTTATGCCGAACTAATATATTATTAATTGTACCTGTGTCACTTTTTAAAATCTACCTAGGTCTATATGAATAACGTGGCAAACGGAAGAAATTTGTTGTTATAGTATTTTTTAGTCAGTTAACATTTTTTGTACTGCATTTTAATAAATTATTTCCATTATTATTAAACTTATATTTCATTACTAACGTTCCAGCATTAATAAATATCACTATCAATCGCCCTGTATATTAGTAATTTTAAAGGTAATTAAAGGTATTTTCTTAGTAATAAGGTAGTGTATATTAAAAATGTATATGTTTTGTAATAATATACTTAAAACTATTTTAATAGCCAAAGGAATAATTAATATAAGTGTATCTGACAAGAAAAGAAGAATAGAAAGAAAAACATACTGCATTAATTATACACAGTAAAAAGAATGGGATGCCTTTTTGAATCTGGCAACTGTGCAGATTTAGCCGAGCTACAAGGCTGTCGACGAGCCGTCGATCCGAAACCGAAAGTTCAAAATTTCTAATTATATTCTGATTATGATATTGTCGCGCCATCTAGTATTCTATTTGTGCAATTTTAGCTCTTTCATTTCGAGTATTTTTCTGTTGCGTAGCTAGATATTCTGTGCTAATACTTTTATATATATATATATTTTATATTTTAAAATACCCTATATTTTGCTGTTAAAAATTAACCAAGGCATGTATTGATATGATTCAAAAAACAAAATGCTCAGGATTCTTGGTTCTGGCCGCAAAATTATATTTTAGGAAAATTTACACAAGAAATTATTGCACAGGGTGTTTTAAAGTTAGGGTAAAAAAACCCTCGATTAACCCTGTATAATATGCCAAATACTAAAGTTTATAAAAACTGAGTTTACGAATTAGAGTTGATATAATTATTGATTATATACAGCTAGCTAAAAAATCATAAGAATAGGGCTAAAAATAACAAAAATATAACACTTTAAAAAAATCTGACCAAAAATTTCTCCCCCTAGCGTGTTCACTTATTTAAGTCTCACCCTGTATGTACCGGATCAAAAATGTTATAATCATATTCAAATTAATTCATAGAGATTTGTAAATTAAAAAAATACTTACATTTTAAAATAAAAAGGTAATAATAAAATTTGTTGTTTTTAATAGCTACTCAAAATTACTTCGTAGTTTTATTGAAATATATTTTGTTTTATATCCCAAATACCAAATCCAAATATCTTATGCTGAATTAGGTCAAGTCACTTTCCACTACACTCACTGTTTGTTAAAAATGAGAAAAACGTTTATTTTTTAATTGACACTAACATTGAAGCTTAATGAAAGCTATAGTGTTTTTTAATTGAAAAAAAATAAGTATGTAGACAGGGTGTCCAAGAAATAAATGCAAGTATTTCAACTACTAGTATAGTTCGACCGCCAAAATTTTTTTGTAAAAAAAAAATGTTCAAGATTTCGGGTGTGTTGCCGAAGGAAATATAATATAATACAGGGTGTCCCAGAAATGAGTGCAGATATTTTAAGGGGTGGTAGATCTGGTCAAAATAAACATATTTTCTCTTTACCATTTTTAAAATAAATTGAAAATAACCGAGTTATTTAACTTTGAAAATTTTAAAAAATAATCGCAACATTTTGAGAACCGCCGGCAGATATCGCCAACTCGACGCACTGTGTTGCCATATGGACAAGAAAGTATATGTTAAAAGTAAGTCATAAAATCACAACACCTGAGGAGTTTGCAGAGATGCATTACATTTTTAAGATTGTGATATTATTACATAAAATAAATTAAAAGTTAAATGCTTAAAAGTTAAATTAAAAAAACTTACCCAACATTAAAAAAGATACTTATGACAGATCGATGTAACTGTGAGAGTTCTCTTTTTCGATATACACTTAACTAAAATAGACTTTACTGTGCTGCT
Source organism: Sitophilus oryzae (assembly GCF_002938485.1). Taxonomy (NCBI): domain Eukaryota; kingdom Metazoa; phylum Arthropoda; class Insecta; order Coleoptera; family Curculionidae; genus Sitophilus; species Sitophilus oryzae. Next base: position 381,356 of record NW_022146286.1, read on the forward strand.
TTACTTGTACATGCTATTATAATAACTACTAAAATAACAGTCCCCATTTTTAACACATTATTTTCATATATGCCTCAACACAATTTGAACCACTGATTTACAAAACATCTTGAAAAGCATACATTACTTTGAATACCTTTCTGAATGACTAAATGTTGAGAATTATTATCTCTTACCGCCACTTTCCGAACTACTTTCAATCTAAGAAAATACATGTTTCACTCAACAATTTTAAATACGTATTTTGTTTTTTCGCTATTTTTTCTATGTATTTCGACAATTCCATCGACAGCCGTTGATTTTCAACCGTCGCATCGGCCAAGAGAGCCGCGAATCGCGCATCACTGGTAACTGCTCCTTTGTCGCGCCGCCGTGTCGAGCTTGCGTCATGCGAGGTTGCCGTAGTTTCAACAATTTCAAATTCAAGACATTCGAAGCAATCAAATTCTTATTAAACTTTAAAAATAAAACAGAAAAGCATGAAAGGAAAAAAAAAAACACAAATGAATTGGTTATTGATAAGGTCACAAAAAAGAAATTTCTAAAATGTTTATCGTAATTCAGAATTCAATATATCGAAAACAGCCCGACGAATAATTAATTCATTTTTGTTTTGTTTGTTTCTTTTCATGTTTCTCTGTTTTATTTTTAAAATTTAATACGAATTTGATTGCTTCGAATGTCTTGAATTTGAAATTGTTGTAACTACGGCAACGTTGCTTAACATCGTCGTCTGACGCAAGCTGGTTAGGCTGTCGATGGATTATTAGGCCGACGGTTAGGCTGTCGATGGAATTGTCGAAATACATCGAAAAGATAGCGAAAAAACAAAATACGTATTTAAAATTGTTGAGTGAAACATGTATTTTCTTAGATTGAAAGTAGTTCGTAAAGTGGCGATAAGAGACCATAATTCTCAACATTTATTCATTCAGAAAGGTATTCAAAGTAATGTGCGCTTTTCAAGGTGTTTTGTAAAACAGTGGTTCAAATAAAACAGAGAAACATGAAAGAAAACAAACAAAAATGAATCGATTATTCGTTGGGCTGTTTTCTAAATTTCTTGAATTGAATTCTAAATTACGATAAACATTTTAAGAATTTCTTTTTTATAACCCGATTGTGAATAATATGAATCATTTTATTAAATTTGTTCCAAAATAAAGTTATTTTGCAGCATAACAAAGATTTTCGTAAACGTCATAAACGTAATGTTTTAGTTAATTTTCGGTGGTTTTTGTTAAGTTTTCATTGAAAGGGTAAGTACTAAAAATAATTAATGTGTTTTTTTTCTATAATTATTAATAATGAACACTGATAAGAGATTAAATTTAACATTCCTAATTTTTTGAGTAGAAATTTGTCTATGAATTTATAAATGTAAAACTATGTTGAACACTGCAAGGTTTAGATACACCGTAGAGAAATCTCAGGTGAATAAACAAGTGGCACTAAAAAGTTTTTTCAAATTTCCCGGAAAATGTCAAGAAAAATTTTAAATTTCAACATTTTTTTTTCGCAAAAAGAACCTCATAGGCGTGTTTCTGGGGTTGAACTATACTACCAGTTAAAATATTTGCACTGATTTCTGGGACACCCTGTATATTATATTCCAGAAATCTGCCTAAGGCTAAGCCCGACCCTGTCGTGTTAAGCCACAGCCAAAATTCCAAACACACGTGCTTTGATTAAAGACTTGATTAAAGTTTGCAGAGTTCCAGCATTTACCATAAAATAGCGAGCAATATGTTACAAAACCATATAAATTATAATTCACTGTAATCATAAAACTTCAATCTCTCTCCATATTGTAACGGAAGTTTAAATTATGTCTTTATTTTCGAGAAAATTTAGTCGAAACATAAGAAATATTTTGTTGATGTTTCTACCAGGAATAAAGAATATTTTGTTGTTGACCATCAAAATCTTAAAAATAAAGAAGTTGTCTAAAAATGTGTTACATTACGGATATACGGGATATAGTATAATCCTTCATTTTTAATTTCCTTCTTCATTTGTGTAAAAATACTTAACTTTAAATGCCGTTAAACGTTAATAAAAAATTGCTACTTTTTCGGACTAGTAAAATGGACTTTTAAAATATCTGCACTTATGACACCCTGTATAGTAAGTGTGACGAAAACACATTACATTGTTTTTGTTTTCTATCAAGAACGAACTTTGCTTTTAATTAGTCAAATTAAGTGCTCCAATAATAGCTACCTGAAAATTCGACAAAATACGTTTTTTCGATTCTAGGAATTGCAACAAACACGGTAGGTCAATTGCAAAAATCCATAGAGGTGTTAAATATTACCGTTTTATGTGTCTACGAAAATGTTTTCATCGCTTTTTTATGTAATAACACTACTAATTATTAAAACATATACAGGGTGAGTCTTAAATAATAATTTTTAAGAAATTTTTTTTAGAAACGAGCATCAACCATATATAATTAGTTTCAGTCAATAGAAGCATAAGGCTTGGTGCATTCCCCGCCGGTGCTACCACCATCGGAGAATATAGTAAACTATATAGATATACTAAGGGCTGGCAAAGGTTAGCCTTGGGTCGAGATTTCCGTATGTAAGAAGAGTACAATGCGTTTATAATGTACTGAACAAAGAGAGGACAGTAAACACGTTGCCAAACATATGAAATAAACCGAGAAACTGTAGGGGAAACTGGGGGAAGATGGCGATGCTAAGGGAAAAATCTAAATTAACTTTGAAAATATTTATTTTATGAAACAATATTGAAACTACAAAACTACAAACATTTTTGCTATATTATATAGGTAACAAATATCACATAAACTAAATCATTTTTTCTAATAAAGCAAAAACAAAAAACAAGTCAATTTAGTCAACTTACCCCATGTAACGGGTAAGATGACAAACACATTGGGGTAAGATGACTTAAATGCGAAAATCGCAATAAAAATCGCCATCTTCCAAAGAAGAACACTCCTTGTGCCACTACAACGAACAACATTGGATCCAATTTTCAATTGGAGGATCTGTATATAATTCATTACATCCCGGACACAACATGTAGTGACTTCCATTAGATGTCTTCTGATTATTAGAATTAAGACCACTTGGGCCAGCCTTATCGTAGTCACGTATGGGTCCTTGACGTTTTTTTCTTTTCTCTACTCTCTTTTCCTTTACCTTATTTTTTTGTCTCTCATAGCCTTTCTTTCCAATCTTAATTTTCTTTTCATCTCTTTTTCTGCTTGTTCATTTTGTTTTATTTCCAAAGCTTCCTAGCACGCCTGCTACTAATAATGGAGGCAGACATTTTTTTTCGAGTTATGGATGCCCTTTTGACGATGTCATCATCTTACCCCCGCCATCTTACCCCCCATGCACACATAACCTTATTTTTTTATTTCTAAGTTGAAACAAAAAAATATCAATACATCCAAGCATTGATTGTTTACTCTGAATATCAGGATATTATTTGTAAAAATATTGAAAATCAAACTTCCTCATTAACAAGCACAACCACTAAAAACTTTAGCCAAAATATTATAACAACCGTTGAGAAAAACAATTCGGCCATGTGTGCGTTAAACTACAAACTGCTGCGAGAAATGGCCGTCTTTTCTTAATACCGCATGCTACGCTTTAGATGTTGCCAAATTTACAAATCAAATTATTTATTTATAATGGAAAATTTTGGCATTAGTCATCTTACCCCAATCGTCATCTTACCCCAGTTTCCCCTACGTTGTCAATGGTGGTTTGTAGATCAAAGTAGTTTATTTTACATTATTGTATGTTTTTTTTTGTAAAATTTGACTCTAATTCTGACGCTCCTGATGAAGACATAAATGATGTCGAAATATAGAGCTATTTAGATTAAAGTGAGTTTAATTGAAACAAACCGCTTCCCGATATTATACCACATTTATTAAATCGTACGGTCGAGAATAATTAACAAATATATATACATATATATATATATATAGAATAATGAATGTAATGTTAATAACTAAAGGATTAAAATACTAGCAATTTGAAATTTGGGAATTCCAATGCAAATTTTGAACTGTCCAGATATTGGCTCCCCTATTGACTTTATAGCGAAGTCGTAAATAGATTTTTTAAGGTCTACGTTTGGTAAACACACGTGCCAAATTTGAACAATTTTGGGCAAGCTGATTTTGAGTAATTTGGAAAAAAATGAATCGATTTTTAAATTATTAAAACTGAATAGGTAACACCAGTCAAAAACCGACATACCTTAAGTTGTCAACGTAATTTTCAAACATAACTTAATTTTAGTAAAATTTTAATACGCAGTACTAGTAATAATTTATTGTAATATACATAAAGAAAAATTGGGCATGATAAAATGGTACTAAGCGGAAAATAGCTTAGAGAGTGTATCTGACATGTTTCGGTTTATTTCTCCCGAATATTAAAATTAAAATACTTTTGACAATGACCAAATCATAGTTTGTAAACTTAAGGTATGTATGTCAGATTTTGTCTGGTGTTTGATTGTTACCTGTTTGGTTGTAATTTTTAAAATAGTTGCATTTTTTTTAAATTACTCAAAAGCGGCTAGTCCAAAATTGTTCAAATTTGGCATGTATATTTACCATACATAAATGAACATTTAAAAAAATTATTTACGACTTTGCTGTAAAATCAATAGGGGAGCCAATTTTTGAACAGTTCAAAATTTGCATGGGATTTCCTATGTTTCCAACGACGATGCACCACCCGGTATATATATTTTCTCCGATGAAGTTTATTATACTAACAAAACATAAAATGGTTCGGTTTATATTGAAATAACTTTAGGATATACAAAATTTTACAAAAAACTTATTTCGAATATAACTTGATAAAGAATTAGTAAAAAGAATTGATGCTTTTATCCATAGCTTTTATCTTTTGCTTTCGCTTTTCTTTAACATCACCGCTCAAGACTTACGGGTGGTCAGTCCTTCAAAACCTTATTTCGATTGTAACACGTTATTGAAAGGAGCTACACAAAAAAAAACAAGCCCCGAAAAGTAAAAACAGAAATGCAATACGCCCGGCCCGTTCGCTTCACGTCGGACCTTTTTACAATTACGCTCAAATGAACATCACCAAAACCAGCGTATTTAACACTACCATTCGGTACAGCATAATGCTTTCTATTGTTGCAGGCTGCTTCAATCGCCATATTAAAGTACCGACAAGACGGTTTGTCGGCTTTTGCCCTGAAAAGGGCGCTTAAAAATATCTTTTACACATACAGATAATGGCGTATAAGCAAAGAACACGCAAGTTTTGGATACGCCGTTGTCTATTCAAGGGTACACAAAGCGCTAATAGCGCGTGTGTATCAGACCGCAAATTTAAATCCGCATTTTTTATGGGTCCGTTGCCAAAACCGTTGATCCAGGTATTTTTCGAAGATGCGGACCGATATGTCGATATCGGATGAACAAAAACATTTCGTTATTTTTTCTCTTAGTTTTTGACGGTTAAAAAATGTTATTTTTAAAAAACTGATCAAAAGAAACTACAAAAGTATATCATACGTAGATGGATATTAAAAAAAAATTGTGTCCATATTTGAAGTGAAACTTCTTACTAACAGCCTTGTATATGAATTTTTAAAGTAGCTCAACCTAAGACGTTTATGGATGTAAAGCACCAGATGGCGGAGCGTATTTCACAGTCTTTTACTACAGAAAAATATTTTTTGTTACTCTGAATTTTGAAGCGACCAATAAAAACAGAGAAAATAAAAGTCAACTTACCCCATGTAACGGGTAAGATGACAAACACATTGGGGTAAGATGACTTAAATGCGAAAATCGCAATAAAAATCGCCATCTTCAAAGAAGAACACTCCTTGTGCCACTACAACGAACAACATTGGATCCAATTTTCAATTGGAGGATCTGTATATAATTCATTACATCCCGGACACAACATGTAGTGACTTCCATTAGATGTCTTCTGATTATTAGAATTAAGACCACTTGGGCCAGCCTTATCGTAGTCACGTATGGGTCCTTGACGTTTTTCTTTTCTCTACTCTCTTTTCCTTTACCTTATTTTTTTGTGTCTCTCATAGCCTTTCTTTCCAATCTTAATTTTCTTTTCATCTCTTTTCTGCTTGTTCATTTTGTTTTATTTCCAAAGCTTCCTAGCACGCCTGCTACTAATAATGGAGGCAGACATTTTTTTCGAGTTATGGATGCCCTTTTGACGATGTCATCATCTTACCCCCCGCCATCTTACCCCCATGCACACATAACCTTATTTTTTTATTTCTAAATTGAAACAAAAAAATATCAATACATCCAAGCATTGATTGTTTACTCTGAATATCAGGATATTATTTGTAAAAATATTGAAAATCAAACTTCCTCATTAACAAGCACAACCACTAAAAACTTTAGCCAATTATAACAACCGTTGAGAAAAACAATTCGGCCACGTGTGCGTTAAACTACAAACTGCTGCGAAAAATGGCCGTCTTTTCTTAATACCGCTTGCTACGCTTTAGATGTTGCCAAATTTACTACTATTTATTTATTTATAATGGAAAATTTTGGCATAGTCATCTTACCCCAATCGTCATCTTACCCCAGTTTCCCCTACACATCGCTAAGAGACGTGGAAGGGGATATAGCAGATTTGTCGCAGTTGACCGATCGATCCAATCAATACCTCTGTCAGTACTTAAAGTTCTAGGGAAAGGTGTACGTCATGCGTTCAGCTTCACGATTTAATTACGTCTCGTGATACTTAATTTGTTCATTTATTAACAAATCGTTGTAAGTTTCCCTATAGCTTGAACATTTTTAAGTGCAAGCTAGAAACACTTGCATTTTTGGTAAAAATAAGTGGAATTGAGTGGGTGTTCGATAGTGGTCGCGCTATTAGAACTCTGAATTCAAAAATCGATATCTCGAAATCTATTAGAAATAATAGATTGTAGTTTTTTCAAGAACTTTGTTAATATTTCTGCTGTATTTTCTTTGTAGACAGTATGTGAAAATCTTTATCAATAAAAAAAATTACACGATTGCTGAAAATTGCTATGCTCTAAAAGTAAACGGATGGATTGTTTACAATTTTTGAATAGAAAAAACAACCTTATCGAATTTTTCTTATGTAAACATATTGTAAAATATCCGATCTTAAAAATAAAAAAAAGTTTCAATATCTAAAATGGTTCTTGAGTTGCCTGTTATGTGTTAAAAAGTTGAGTTTTTAAATTATCGCGATTACTGACGTTTTCTCGTTATAAAAAAAATGACACCCTAACGATATCCTTATAATTCCATTTCAGATGCTCAGAAACATGTCTAATGATTTTATCTAGTTATCTCTTGAAAAAAAAGTCTTTTAAAAATAAGCGGTTTGCGATCGTGATTATACTTTACTTGATAGGGAAAGGCGTATCGGCAACGCCGCAACAGCACACCGTCGCGCGTCGCGTCGGTCGGTCGCATTTCTCTCACTCCGACTTAATAAGATCCCTATGCGATTTACTTCCACATATGTAAATGCCAACCCAAAAGTAACCGTTGCCAGCACGGTATATGTTACATTGAAAGTTGGAAATTCAGTGATTGTTAACATTCACTAGGAAATGCTAGCAATTACGCATTCGACCAGTGAATTACCAAGTTTACACGAATGCTTAATTCGCATTAGTCAATAATGCGATTTAGTGAAAATACGGTTTGGGTCGTGTTTACACGACGGGTTAAAAAAGGGATTTTTACGTTGACGTTAAACACCTGTTTCCTATTGCCAACCTAAGAAAATTCAAAACATAATAATATTGCTTTTGCTTAAACAACTGATATTGATTTTTCGCATTTTTAACAAATAATTCTAAACTTTTAAACGTTAAAAATGGATAATCTAAATATTGTTAGTTCCTTTATGGTTCTGTTAAACCAATTACTATATGAAAGAAGAAATCAGGTGATATCTAGAATCTTAGGAAGAAGAAGGTAAACTCTAAAAAGAATGAGAAGTTTAATGTTAGATTCTTATTTACTACATTGTCAGATTGTAATGGAAATACCAGGATCAGTTTTTCAAAACTTTCCACCGAGCTTCAGGAGTAGTTGGATGAAACCAAGGAGTGGTCGCTTTTTTAAAAAATAAACACAAAAAATAACCTCAATATTCGTTCAGTCAGCTGTCGGTTCATTTTTTTTTGTTGGTAGCGCTGCGAGATAATGCGCATTTGTGTTTACACGAAACTTTAATTCGAATTTAAGTGAGATAATCCACATATTTAATGCGTTCTGAGTTAATGCGAATTAGGATTTTTAAAACGGTTTACAAATGTTGACACAGGCGTTTTATTTAAATTCGCATTCGGCCAATGCGCATTAGGTTGCTCGTGTAAACTTAGTAAATGTGGTATTTTAAAGAGATTTGTCGACTTTTCCTAGTAATGTCTAACATTCACTCTAGTGAAAATAACATTTACTAAAGGTTGCCAGTAAAAGTTATTTTATTGTACAGGGCGAGTGTGGTGAGGAAGAATGTTGGTGGAAGTTAAAACAAATATACAGGCTTGGTGTAAGTAAATATTTTGATATCTTCACAAGGTCTAATTTATATTATAATTTATTATTCAAGTTAAAAAAACTTTTTAGATGAGTTCAACTACCGTAGCGAGCATAGTTTTAATCACCGGTTTTGCTAGTGGGGCATAATTGGGGCTATTTCGGCTATAACGGAATTTTACATAATTATAATTTTAGAAGATGTTTATAAAACATTTAACTAGTTGATTAAAAAAAGTATACCACTAATAATGCAAATTCTATTTTATTCTCTCATAAGTATATGTCTATTTAATTTTTTGTTTATGTAACAAGCACTTTGTTTACTCACTTGTTTCGTCGAACTGCTTGAATCCATTTTTGCTTTTGATAAAATCGGTGTGAGAGACTATGAAGCTATAAAATGTTGTTTCGGGAGAGTTTAATATCCGGGAAAGTTGAGTTATTGAATGTTATTGTACCCAGCAACGCCTTAATTATGCTCTCCTGTACGCGTTAACATTTTTTCGGCAATCGTATTAACCTCTGAAATGGTCACAACACAACACGACGACGACGCCTAGTTCGAATTCTTTTTCACTTATTTTTGACTACCCGAAACAGCGTTACATCACACAAACCTACTGGAGTGTTTTATAGTTTCAATAACTGTACTAGCAAAAAACTAAAATACTTAAATATTTTGACAAAACCACGATTTCAATATTATTTTAATTCAATGATGAACTGTATGATAATTTCTGATCTCTGCCGTTGAAGCGCTGCGGTCGGAGTTTGTTGAAATCAACTGAAATGTGAAACCAATCATATAGGAACGTACTTAAACTTTTCTAAACAATATGAACTAATCTCGAACACAAACTAAAACTCATATTTGACAAATAATGATGAAGTAACGGTGAACGATGGCTGAAAGTGTCTAGATAATTCGAGGTGTAACGCGGACGAAGTCGCGGGAAAAACCTAGTTATATTTATTTTTTTTAGTGCCCGGTGGCGTAGAGGTACAGGCTCTTGTCTACCAATCTCAAGGTAGTTGGGTTCGAATCCTACACCCGGCATTTCATCAGCCGACTATTTTTATTAAAATAAAAATAGTTTGGGTACCTAGGTCGACTCAGGCTTAAATGAGTACATGTGACAGTGGCAGATCTAGGCGTGGGCAAGGTGGGCACCTGCCCACGACGCCAGACGTCAGGGGCGCCGCAGAGGCGCTAAGATGTGTCCGAAATCAATAGGTTAAAACTCTAATCACGCACCGCATGCACACATAAGGTGTATGTTAGTAGTTTCTGCAAACATCATACCTACAACTAAAATTTCGGCACAGGGGCGGCAAAATATAAGTGTGTCCGAAACTAGTAGTAAAAACTCTAATCACTATGCAAATATCATACAATAAAATAGTAAAATTTAAATAGAAGACGCTACCTAGAGCGTGCGGCAGGCATTTCGCTCATCAGCGAATTTTCGGTGAATGCGCTGGAATGTGCCAATAATTTTCCGATTATCCGATGTTTTTAGTTTCTTAGCTGAGTTTAGACACAAAGTCGACGATTGCTTTATAGAAGCAAAGATCCTTGCAGAGGCCAGCAATATTGATCCTGTTCTCCCAGAAAAACGGACAAGAAAAGTAAAAAGATTTTTCGATGAAAACGTTGATATGACAAAATTGGTACATTAACCAAAGAACAACAACTCAAAATTCAAATTTTTGAATCATTGGATAAAATAAATGAGCAGTTTTCCTGGAGGTTTATGGTAGTACTAGTAGTAATTGTACAATAAATAGAATGGAACTGATACGGAACGGAAGCTTACGTATACAATAAAAAATACGGAACGGATATGGAAGGGATATGGAATGGAAACGAAGGGTATAGTGAGAGAATCAACCTTTAAACTTACCATGCAAATGACCACAGAAAAATATTTTTAGAACCAACAAGTCAACAAACAGGTGGTGTCATCTCATATTATACTGTTGTATTTGCCTATTCAAATACTAGCGAGAATATGTCGAACGATGCTATTTTTCGTAAACCTGGTGTTATAAATTTTTCCCGGTTTATCCTACGGGACATGCATTTTCCATCAGGAGATTTCCCCGAGGATTCTGTCCGTATATGACGCAGATGTTTAAACAAGTATGCGTAGGAACCAAACTTTCCGAATTTAATAAGACTAATCAGCGGATAGACGTATTGATATCAGTAGAAAGGTAAAGAAAGAGAGATTGACTTTAGGAATGAAGTAAAGAAAGAAAAGGTTAAAAATAAAACAAAACTAGCTTTTTCCCGCGACTTCGTCCGCGTTACATCTCGAATTATCTAGAGTTTTTCAGTCATCATTCACTGTTACGTCATCACTATTTGTCAAATATAAGTTTTAGGGTGTGTTTGAGATCAGATCATACTGTTTAGAAAATTTTAAGTACCTACGCTTGTATAGGTTTGGTGCATTTCAGTTGATTTCAACAAATTCCGACCGCAGCGCTTCAACGGCAGAAATCAGAAATTATCGGTATGTATTTCACGCCGCCGCGCTATTATACGCGGATTTATAAGATACTAAGATACTAAAAAAATGTAATAGTATAGACAAATACGTATACAAAATAAAATACGTATTTTCATCTTATATTTGAAATTCTTTTTTTAATTTCTTTTTGTATCTTGTATTTAGATACCTACATTTTTTTAGTATCTTAGTATTTTATAAATCCGCGTATAATAGCGCGGCGGCGTGAAATACATACCGATAATTTCTGCCGTTGAAGCGCTGTAGTATTTTGTATTTTGCATTTTGTCACATCTCCCCCTCCCTGCTCCTACCAGGTATCGCACTAAGTACACTATAACTATCTCTGAAAACCCTGTACTTTTTGTTACATTAAGTAAGTAGTTCACGGTGGAAAACTGTGATTTAGTAAAATCCTTGTTTATTTTATCCATAATCAAGGGTAAAATTAATACTTTTATTTGGTAATTTTTTGCATGGTAACGACACCTATGACGGATTAGCCGGCTTCATCGAGATCCTACACGATTTTACCAAATTAATAATACTTTCCACGTAAACAACAAAATATCGTGCTTTATTAATTGAACTTCTATGTAAATTGATTTCCGACTCAGTTTGGTCTGTTTGTCAGGAAATTAACGTAATTAGATTTTCCTGTAATAGTTCCAGATTAATTATTATCATTACGATGTTTTTGAGTGTTTTCAGTTGTTCATATATGTGACTTATCTATCAAGTTTAATGAGCATAGTACCTGCTGTGCGATAAATTCATATAGTGTACATCCAGATATTTTTACAAAACTAGTCTAATACAAATTTTAGACGAAAAATATCATTACCGTATTTGTTATTACACAGATGGCTCGAAATCTGACCAAGATGTGGGCTGTGCTTTTTACAACGCGGTTGCTAATAAAAAAATCAGATTACCTAATTTCTCTGGCATTTTAACAGCCGAACTCACATCTATTTATCAGGCTCTTATCCAAATTCGGAGCATGCCACCGATTGAAACATTGATACTATCTGATTCGCTTAGTTCCCTCAACAGTATTACTTCTTTAAACTCCAAATTTCTCTTACCTGCAGCATTCGAGATCTAGTATACACTACTGGCAAAGGAATATTAGCAATAGGAGGTTTTCAATGCGATAAAAAAAGATGGTAAGGCTGCAAAATACACTGCAGTGCAACAGAGACGGATAAAGTGTCTTTTCCCTACCGTCGTATAGGGGAAGTGATCATAGAAGTGATACGACGAGAGAGCCCCTGCGAGAGGGGGCGCCGGGCGGGTCTTTAAGACGCTTGTGTGGGGGCTACCGCCTACTAATAGAACAGAATCGAAAAAATAGAAACAGGACGGACAGTGTTGCCATTCAATTAAATCGAAATTATGTTGGCTTGTCAAAATCCTAACTCTCCTAATCCCATTATCTTGCCTACTTAATGAAATATTAAATAAAGTACGAAACAATTTTACGAATGTTTTCTCTAGGCACATAACTTCTTTCTAAAACGAAAAGTAACATGCAAAACTTTGATATCATTTCTAAAATAGCAAGTGCAATTCTATGAAATGGCAATACTGTACGATCTTCCTAGCAGTCGCCCCGACACAGTCGGTCGGCGGCGGCGCTTCACAAAGCCGCGGCTGTGACAAAGGAATTAGGCCGAAAAAAACTTTATAAGGAGTAGACGAACAGGGTTGCCGGGTTTGTTAGATTATAATTCCATACGAGAACAAAATTCTCGGTAGATCTTCAACAAAAATTAAAAGTACAGAAACGAAATAAAATATAATATTTAAGTCCAAAATTAGCATTCCTATGTGTCGTAATAATAGATCACTCAAATAAAATACAAATATAATAAATATAACAAGAATTAGAAATAGCTAGGTATATTATTTGATATTAAAAAAAAATATTGAATTAAATAATATTAATATATTAATAAAAACATATAAAACTATAACAAGTAGGGATAGCAGTCACAAATTAGTGTAGCAGTCACTTTTTACCTTTGTACAAATTTTGATCAGTGATATCTAAAATTAATTTCATTTCAATGGGAAAGCTGTAGCAACTCTCAACTCTTTTTTCATATTAATAAATTTTTTTGACGGGAAAATCACTAAATATTGTCCGAATTTAGGTTGTTTCTTAACTTAAATTTTGTTTTTGTTTACATTTTTTGGGGGAAAATATGGGTTCAACTTTAGTAGATGAATGAAATAAAATCTTTTCAAAAGATATCAACTTCTTCGGGCATGCCGCCAATCCCGCGCCTAATAAGGAGTAATAAGGATTTTTAGGAATATCTCTGTAACTCTGCAACTAGACAGAACGATGACCTGTATGTCTGTTATTACTAAATAAAATTTAATGAAACAATAATAAAGTCAGATTATATAGATTCCAACGCGGCAGTCGCTTAATTTTTAGTCAAATAAGTCAGCTTTTTAAAAGTGCTTCTATTGTAAAAACTAAAGACGCAGTTGAATATATCGTTGGGTTTTTCTTTAAATCGGTAGATCGGTAGCTTACAGACGAAACCGGTAGACCTGGCAACTCTGTGATGAACTGACGGGAGTCGGAATAGCGAAGTGTGGAGGCGCGGGAAGGGAAATAAAATAATGGCGATAAATAAAGGGCAGGGAGATGGGTATCATGAGTGGATGGGAGGTGGCGGAATTTCCAAAATTTGTTATCTTATTGGAGTTTGTCTAAGTAGACAGTCGTAGTGGAAGTGGAAACGGGGAAGTTGTTGTCCATCTATGTTTAAGCATAGACTTTTTATAGGCGTTTCATTCCAATGCATGTAATTCCTATGCCTAGAGATCCATTGCCGGGCCTGTATAAACTTACTGAAAGAAACTACAGTGTTAACTTTATGTGGATTCAAACTCAGACAAACTGGCTAACGAGGCAACGCTCTTACAAAATATTGAAGGAACACCATCCGTTGTCGATTTCAGAAGTTTCCACAAAAAAGTGTTCTTCAGTATACTTCAAAATGAAGGGACATCCTCGAGGGAACTAATAAACTTAGATCACATATGCCACTTCAGGGCCGTCCTTAGACTATTGGCCGCCTGGAGCAAGTCCGAAAAAATGCGCCCCCCCCCCCTACAGGCAATCGTTTTTTTATTAGTGCGAAGTTTGATCCGAAGAATCAGGTTCGAAAAAAATAATTGTTTTTACGAATCAGGTTCGTAAAAAAAATTATGAAAGTTGTGCCACAGATGGTAAGAAATATTATCAAACGCTTTCCGAAAAGAAGGAAATAAATATTGCAAGATTTTCAGAATTGGTACACATGGTACCTAACAAGAAAAAAAAATACATTATATGGTACATTAGCCAAACTAACACCTAAAACTAGGTAATATAAATTATTATAAATTGTTAACAAAACAAAATTCGTAATAAATAATAGACATAATCCTGAGAAACATAATTCCTAACATGGACAAAACTAAAACTTTTTTCTTGCTTTTTTTACTTTTTTTTTCTGAAATAAAATCGTGGATGTTTAGACTGTTCTCTATTTCGTGCTCAATAGATATGATAATCCGCTTAATCAATCTTGTGTCATACTTGATCTCATGTAATTCTCAATTATTTTGAGTTCAGAAAAACTTCTCTCTCCGGTTGCCACTGAAACCGGCAGCGTTAATAAGATTCTTATGGAGATGTAAATATTTGGAAAGTTTCCAATCAGATCGGGAATTTTTAAATATTTTAGTGTTTGTTTTGGACAACTGCAGTTTTCGGCATTATCGATGGTATTGGAGCAATTTGAGCTAAAATCTCGTCCCGAAGCTCTAGACCATTAATATCATGTTTGTCTCCGTCCGGTAAATAGAGATAAAGATTCATACAATGCGTTGTTATTTCCTCTCGGTTGATATTCCTGAGAACTGTGAAGTCGTATAAAAACGAAAAATAGTCCGAGTGAGCTTTTAACAGGTCAAACCTTTCCTGGAGAGCCTCATGGATTGTATCCAGGACAACAAAGAAAAATTCGATTTTAACCTTTGCTGTGGATCTAAAATTGGCTCATCCACTGATTCATACAAAAACTGTCTAGTTTTTTTTCTGGGACGAGCTCTAATGTCATTAGTAAAAAGTACTTGAATTTCCAGCTCTTCTGCCAGCTCTGCAGCATCCACTAATATTTCTCTAAAATGGTGGTCAGTCCTTATTTTGACAAAATAGTCGTCGATAGCTTTTAGAGCTTTTGTGGACTCAATGATGTCGAGTTTCTCTATTCTGAAGCAGTTTACTAGTTGCATTTATACTGTTGGAAATTTTGTACCGAAAATGACCATTTATCCAAAATGTAGTGACGTACCGAATTTGGTCAAAATGTACCGAATTCAGTACAATTGTACCGAAACGGCCGCCCTCAAATTTGGCCGCCTGGAGCAACTGCTCCCTTGCTCCACCCCTCAGGACGGTCCTGGCCACTTCTTCATCTGTATCAAAATATATATTCTCTTGAACGCGGATCTTTCTGTAAAGTTCTTAGAACCCTCACAGGACACTCATATCTTACCAAATCATATATTATCAGAAATCAACCCCCTCCGAAATGCACCTTATGCAATAACTTAATATCAATGAGACCCATTCTTTTTGAATGCTTACATATTGCCTTCCATATCTAAAATTCTAGGTCTAGATTTTTTAATGCTGTTACCTATGAGAATATTTTCGCGCCTTTTAACATTTCGAAGATTAATAAAGTTATGGAATTCTTAGACAGCATCAAAATAACGAAAAAACTTTAATTTCTAATAATTTAAAATAACCTCGTATTCACTAAAGCTTATTACAGAGCGCTAAAAAACCTCGCCGTTGACGCGCTCTATAAACCAATACCTCTTTCTCTCTCTCTCATATAGTGCCTTTCCGATAAAAGTCTAATATCCGGCTGCAGGATTATTACGCTCACCATGTTATTTTTAATCAAACCCTATTTTTTAAGTATATTTATGAATAAGAGAATCCCATCAAAAACATAGAATGTAAAAAATGCAACAAGCCTCGCAACACAATTCTTCCACTATTATAAGTCGTGAGATCTCATGTAAAACCAAGTCAGTTTATTTTATCTAGTCTCTGTTTAAGCACCTATTCAACAATTTTGTTACAAATTATTATAATAATAGCTCCCGTATATAGCGTTTGACGCCTTGGGAGTAGCAAGGTACAGCTTGCTAGACTAGAGCCGTTCGGTATACAAGGAAGGTAATGTGGATTTACACACTACGCTTCAACGCCTATTATTACCTCAGGATTGTGAATCCCAAGTACTCATTTAAGGCTGAGTCGACCTAGGTACCCAAACTATTTTTATTTTAATAAAAATAATCGGCTGATGAAATGCCGGGTGTGGGAATCGAACCCACTACCTTGAGATTGGTAGACGAGAGCCTGTACCTCTACGCCACCGGGCACCTCTACAAATTATTAGTATCAATATTAGTCATCTTTATTTCTGTATTAATTATTATAATGATGTAATTAAAAAACTTTATTTTTAAGAGCACTGTTTAGATACTTAGTAATCGAGATGGTAGATTATTCTTTTATAATTATGATGCTGTGTGAATAATGTGTGTAAAGTTGCCGCAAATATGTTTAAATAATAATAACTGATTTTGGAGACAACATTAAGTACGATCAAACTATAACTATTTTTTATCTGTACAGGGTGGGTCAAATTCGACGCTTTTAGATGGAAACACCTTTTTCTATAGGAGATAGACAAAAACTAATATCGGTGTCTGGAGCTCAATTTTTGTCAAAAACATGATGGTGAAAACCGCATATCGATATCTGTTACCGTTTCGGAGTTACGGGGGGTGTTTTTCAAAAATATGCATTTTTAACAAATCGCTGTAACTTTTTTGCTATGGAAAATTTTGTATTTTTATGATAACATTTCCACAGCATCTTTTTACGTAGAATTTAATCGTTTAAGTATAATTTTTTTAAAATTAATAATTTAAGAATTATCAACAGAAAATTTGATTTTTTATATGGGACACGCTGTATATTTTTAATTTATTGAAAATAATTTAAAATTACCTTTCCGAAAATATAACACACTTGATATTTTGCTCTATTCCTCTTCGAGATATAGAGTATATAAAAATTCGCCCGCTTTAAATAAGTAGGCTTTGAACGGCACCGGCTGTAATGCAAAAAAATTCTAGCTGTGAGCATCAATTAAAACGAAAATAATATTTGCAATGAGAGAATTTTATAACAATTTAAACTATATTTAACCAACATCAAAACATTTAAACTATATCTATAATAACAATAAAAATAAATAGCAAACCGAGACATGCGATTTTACTACAGGTGTTCGACATATCGACCGTCTTCTGTTATGGACAGACGGGGCAGTTTTTGGACATTTCGGGAAATTAATTAACGCGGAATTCATTAACTCAGTAGGGGTGGAAGATACCCTCTCATAACTGCTAAGTATTTCTAATTCTTGTCTAGATTATACGGAAGAATAAGGAACCTTTATTCTTCCGCAAATATATCCATAGGATTAGTTCCATGGGCACTAAGTCAGGCGGCCCCGACGGTCAACGGCTAGGATCTTGGTTAGCTATTCAATTATTCTTTAAATTGGCTGCAAAAATTTGCTGATAACTTCAGCGTTCAGAGGCGGTGCGTCGTCTTGCTGGAAAAATATGTTCTCGAGTTCCATTAAACGCATATAATCAATAAGGGGTCTAAAGCCTACTAGCAAAGCTACTAGTTAAAAGTGGCGAACTTTTAAAAATTCTGTATTTCGAAGGGGATTATAACAAAATATCAAGTGTGCTATATTTTTGGAAAGGTAATTTTAAATTCTTTTCAGTTAATTAAAAATATAGATGGTGTCCCAAATAAAAAATCAATTTTTCTGTTGATAACTCTTAAATTATTAATTTTAAAAAAACCATTAAATTCTACGTAAAAAGGTGCTTTGGAAATGTTTTCATAGAAATACAAAATTTTCCATAGTAAAAAAGTTACAGCGATTTGTTAAAAATGCACATTTTTGAAAAACACCCCGTAACTCCCAAAACGGTAACAGATATTGATGTGCAGTTTTCACCATAATGTTTTTGATGAAAATTAAGCTCCAGACAACGATATTAGATTTCGTCTATCTCCTATAGGAAAGGGTGTTTCCATTTAAAAGCGTCGAATTTGACCCACCCTGTACATAGTGTACAGGGTGGTCGAGATTGGTCTGTTTTAACAGAGAATCCCTATTTCCTGACTAGATAGAGCAAAACTGACATAGATATCATGGGATCGATTTCTGAGACACTTTTAATGACGTAAACCGCCTGTTGATATTTTCACTGCCAACTGAGATACGTGGTCTTTTTGATTTTTTTACCATTTGGAAAATTGCCCATAACTTTTGTATTTCGCGGAATAATAAAATTCTGTAAAAACGTTCTAATGGCACTTTTTTAACTACAATCCAGTGGCGTAGTCAGTTTTTTTCTATGCTGGCTCTTTTTGTCAGAAATAATGAAACATATAATTTTTTAAATGGAAATCATAGTTGGCTATGAACTTAAAAAAATGCTGGCGTTTAACCCTTTCCAAGGATATAAAGTTATGGGTTCTAAGAATTCTAAGAATGTGATAAATATTAGGATTTTTTTATCTTTATATCGAAGGGGGCCTTAACTTTGTGTTGGCCTATTTGCCTAATTATTTTTTTATTACAATTTAATATTCTGTATTATTATTTATCTGCATAATTAAAGACTTTTGAGAAGGTAAATTAACACTCTATATTAGAATTAGTAATTACAGTTGAAATCTATACAATAAACAAAGAACAAAACTAAAAAGTATTTTTTGAATGACGAACATAGTTTTCTAAAAATATCATTTAAATCGTCAAGAGTTACAACGATTAGGCGAACTGGTGTAATAAGTCCAAAAGCTTGCCTAGTAGTCTTCTGCAATTCTTCTCTCGTCCCCCCAGTGATTCTTCCCTTATTATTGTTATTATTATTATTATTAAGGTCTTTTAATTTCCCCCATAAAAAAGTCGAAAGGAGTTAAATCACAGGATCTAGCGGACCAAGATATAGGTCCCTTGTTCCAATTCAATTCTCTCTAAATTCTCCATTTAATAGTTCAAACCCTGGCGTTTAAATTGTAATTGGTAATACTAATATAGAACGTTGATTTACCCTTTCAAAAGCCTTTAATTATGCAGATAAATAATAATATAGTAACTTAAATTGTGATTCAAAAAAAAAAAATATTATTAGGCAACTAGGTCAACATAAAATCAAGGCCCGCTTCGATACAAAAATAAAAACCCAAATATTTTTCTCATTCTTAGAAAGAAATACACATAACTTTATATCGTTGGAAGAGGGTAAACGCCAGCATTTTTTTAAGTTCTTAGCCAACTATGATTTCCATTTAAAAAATATATTTTTTAGCATTTCTGACAAAAAGAGCAAGTATAGAAAAAAACTGACTACGCCACTGGATTGTGCATAAAAAAGTGCCTTAAGAACGTTTTTACAGAATTTTATTATTCCGCGAAATACAAAAGTTATGGGCAATTTTCTAAATGGTAAAAAATTCAAAAAGATCCCGTATCTCAGTTGGCAGTGAAAATATCAACAGGCGGTTTACGCCATTAAACGTGACTCAGAAATCGAGCTCATGACATCTATGTCGGTTTTGCTCTATCTAGTCAGGAAATAGGTTTTCTCTGTTAAAACAGACCAATTTCGACCACCTTGTACATGACGTTATAGGGGTGCCTATGAACAAGTCTGATTACCCATCTCAAAATCTTACTCTTTATTTTGCACTCTGTATATGAAACCAATTTGTTCTTATATCATATTTCCTATACAGAAAGCGAAAACACATTTGTAGTGTGGTCACATTTATTTCCCTGTTTTAAGGTAGTTTTACACCTGAGTACGCGCAGCATCATTCATCATCAGTCAAAAAATAAATATCTTCCTGTTGTTTTATAGAAAGGTATAGTGCTCTGAATGCTCTTATGCTCTGTCAGAAATGAAATCCTTTTGTTTAGAAGGCTGAAAAAGGTGGTGCGTTATTAATTGTTCTCTACAACAATGCTGTCAGTCTTTTATAGAATTGTTTGTTAATCTTCTGTGAAAAGAGGTGCTTATCAAAATATAAACTGCCGAAGAAAAAATATAGACATTTCGATAATTGTTATTTGGTAGATTATGTTATATTATAATTTAAGTAACAAATATGTAACTATTACAGTAAATTTTGTCTTAAATAAGTGTAAATATTTGCAGTGCTGGTAGATCTCGATAAGTAAAGACTTATCAAAAATAAAATATAGTATATTTCAGTACAAACATTTCTAAAATAAATGTATATCTTATTCTTTGAGAACCGTGTCAATATCATATTTTACTGTTGTTCCTTGTTAGAATAATTCCCGTTACATTTTCAAAGTTTCTTTGCATACGAATACTTCGACAATTCTTTGATCTGAAAGCCGTTCAATACGGTGTGCTCCAGATTTTATTACTGTGTAGGTACGTATAAAATTCTGTAACATTTATTTATTCAGAGACTTATATAACTTCCAAGGAGATTGTTCTAAAATAAAATGCAACGCCAACGTGTCAAAACCGAACGTAGATCTCATAGTTTTCTTTGCTAAATCGAGATAAATATGTTGGAAACATAGACCGCATTACGGGGGGAGCCTAAAAGGGCCAAGGGCCTTCCAGCTTTCATCACTATGAATATAAAATTTCTGATTCCACAATATCAATAACTTGTAGAATGTAGAATGTTTAGGAGCGGAGTTAATCACGGCGACCTTACAGATCTATTGTGTTCCCCTTTCTTGAGTTATATCAGGGCTTAAACAAAAGCCAGTATCTGAGACGGCTCCACAGAGGCCAGCTCTCCATCCTCGACATCGGCCTTACCAATTGCCTAATTTGTTGAGCTTCTCTAGGTATTCTTTGACCAGCTTCGAATTGATGGTTACTGAGTTGATCACGTTCAAGCGTTCTAGCGCTTTAACAAAAGCCATCAGTATCTGGGACGCTTTTACAGAGGGTTGCAGGTTACAGACGGTTTTACAGATGGCATAAAAAGTGATAATTCTGTTAAATAGAGTATGGTTGAGGATGATTAATTATTATAAAGATCTAAATTCATTTTATTCTAAAAGCAGGCAAAGTTCCACAAAGAAGCAGTCCTGTACACAGAATCGAATTATATATAGTAGCTATAAGAATTAAATATGGTATTAATATTAAAGTTTTTATATATTTTATATTTAAAATTATATTATATTATTAATTACACCTGAGACATATACGAAGCTTGAATCCCATCTATGATTATTGTTTTTTATGGAACAAAAAAGTTGTACATCGTTTATTAAAATGAACGAATCATAGTAGCGCGAAACGATACACTAAAAAGAACCGTCGCAATACAGATTATAGTATTTTTTTGCATTATAATGCACTTATCAATAACATTCAAAAGAAAGTGAGAGTCATTCTGACTCAAACAACGTGCCCATACGTATTAGAGAACAGCCTAAATCGCGTTTTTCCTGAAAACGTCAAATTCCTGGAATTCCCGTGGCGTCCTCGTCGTCGTCACTTTTTTTATTGGTAGGATTTTATCTATTCCGCTACGATAATTCGTATAGTTCTCCTCCGAAAAAGCCATTAATCCGCAATTGTTTAGATTATTTAATCCCAGTCAAAATATTAACGGCGACTAACTACCGGTAGCATTTTTATTGCTGTACGGACGCCTTTCACAAGTTTTAATTGTGATTCAGTTATAGTAACTGACGTAAATCGGTAAAGGTAGTAGGATCAAGAAAATCAACATCCAAATTTCATAATCGTGGCATCTGTATCTTTCCAGGGAAGACCAGCTTAACGATAACTGTATTTTTTAATGTAGATCAACTAAACCACCACTGTCTATCGACCTTGTTTTTTGCAAAAAAACAAGTTATCATTGCAGGTTCTGAGGAGGATTCCGACTATATGTTCAGGAAACTTGAGGAAGAATACGATAGATGGGGACTCAATATCAACCTCACAAAAACCGAATACCTGAAAGTAGGAGAAGAACAAAGATCCTTAACTACACATACATGAAATTAAAAGGTGTAGGGAATATAAATATTTAGGAAGTATTATATCTGAAGAAGGGAACTCCAAGAAAGATATACATAGCAGAGTTCAACAAGGTAAGAAAGTAATCGGTCTTTTAAACCCCTCTCCTGTGGTCAAATAAACCATCCATCCAAACAAAGCTAAGGATTTACAAAGCAATCGTAGAGCCAATTTTAACATACGGTGCTGAATGCTGGCAATTTATCTTAAAAGAAAAAAGGATGGTCGAGTCAGTGGAGATGGACTTTCTCAGAAGAGCATATCGAATATCAAGGATGGAGCACATTAGAAATGAGGAGATCAGGCAAAGAACATATACCAGCACCGACAACATCGAATCGAGACAGCTACTATGGTATGGGCACGTAAAAAGAATGGGAAGGGAAAGATGGCCAAAAAGGGCAATGGAGTATCGTTCACAAAGCAGAAGGAAAAGAGGAAGACCTACAACTACGTGGTTAGATGGAGTAGACCAGTACATGAGAGATAGAGCAATAACCAGGAAGAATGGCAAAATCGAACAATATGGAGGTCGAAATGCGGGATGCGGCAGAAGCTGTAGGACCCCCGCTTTATATATACAGGGTGGTCCGAACTGTATTCCGGAAACTTCGGCAGCATATTCTGCAGATAAAAATAAGTAAAAAAGTTCGTATAAATGTATGTCCTAAAATGCTTAGTTTCGGAGATATAGGGTGTAGAAGTTTAATTTTTATTTCGATTTTTTCCAAATAATTTATGAAGTAACGTCAATATTTGGATGAAAATTGGTGTCTGGGAGTTTTTTGTCACGAGAAATTTGATTTTGATGTCAATATGACTCCTACTTGTAGAGGGCGCTACCTACATATTTTTTTAACTGGTTTGAAGAGTAATAACTTTTCGTCCGTACCTGTATAAAACTACAGAGTAAAAAATATACATTTACGACGTCTTTTACATAAAAAAAAGTCTCTTGGTAAAAATCGCTACGAGTAAAGGTTCTCGAGATATTTGGAATCAAAATTATCAATACCTGTCATCGTTGACATAAAATTAAATATGTTGACTAAATAGTTATTAGACTGAAATCATAAATTTAAAATGTTTTTGTGCCAAAAGTTCAACAAAAACGGTTTTATCATCATTTTTTTGCAGGAAAGTTTATAATTAATTTAAAAAATACAAAATTCCGAAATTTATTATTTCAGTCAAATAACTATCTACTCAACGTGATTATTTTTTGTCAGTAATGATATTGACTATTTTCATTTTAAATATCTTGAGAACAGTTGCTCGTAGCGATTTTTACCAAGAGACATTTTTTACGTAAAAAGTCACGGAGATGTATATTTCTTCGCTCAGTAGTTTTATACAGGTACGGACGAAAAGTTATTACTCTTCAGAACAGTTAAAACACATGTAGGTAGCGCCCCCTACAAATAGAAATCCTATTGACATCAAAATCAAATTTCTCATGTCAAAAAACTCCATTTTCATGGAGTTTTAGACACCAATTTTCATCTAAATATTAACGTTACTGCAGAAATTATTTGGAAAAAATCGAAATAAAAACGAAACTTCTACACCCTGTATCTTCGAAACAAAGCATTTTAGGACATACATTTATACGAACTTTTTTACTTATTTTTATTTGCAGGATATGCTGCCGAAGTTTCCGGAATACAGTTCGGACCACCCTGTATATAATGTAGATTAATACGGAAGTGGTAGAAAAATTCCTGACTTTTTATGTCGTATCTTTTTTATGTTTTTGCTAAATTTTATGTTGCCGTCTTCGTTTGGGCGACAAATTTAAATCTTGCTATCTAAACTATTTTCTGATATTCGATTGAGCTGTTTGATTTGGTGTAAAAGTGACAATGCAATATTATGATACCACAGGTGATGATACTAAGAACTTCTGAACTAAATAAGACAAACCCGCCGCGCCGCGCCGCGCCGTGTTCATAATTATATAGGTCTCGTCTCCATAAATAAGTACAATGTAGTTCCCTTTTCTCCGTGCGGCGACCACACATTTTAAAGCCTAAACAAACAAATTTCAACATGCCCCTCGCTTCCCTGCTCCCTTACCTCATTATATGCCCTTGCATCATTTCTTATTTAGTCTTTTTTTGTGTGCGGTACGACCCACATCGAATGTCGCGTAAAAGATATCGATCGGCTCTCGCTCCGTAGAGCGGAGTGTTTTAGATTATCTTAAACGGATGGATAAGCGATTAAAGTTATTAGAAAATAAAAACATGCATAAAAAGAAAAAGATTAGTGACAAGTTTGGAAGAGAAAGTGTAACAAGTTTTGAGAGGCAGGCGAATAGTAGTGATTATTCGCAAGATTCTGAGGACGAGATTAGAAGCAGTGTTTGAGATGTTAGAAATAAAGGTAAATAAACATATAACATATACATATACAATACCTGAATAGTAGGGGGAAATTTCTTCTAAGCTTGGGTATATAGGTATTGTGGGTGAATACCTTAGTGAATGCTTATATTATCTAGATTTTTCCACTTATGCTTGAGTGGAGACTTAGTGGAGACTTATGCAAGAGTACGTTGGTGGTTACTCTAGCTTGGTTTATAGGACATTAAATTTATTCACGTTAATTGTAGCGGAGTACAGTGGTGGTTACTCTAGCTTGGTGTGTAGGTATTGTTGGTGAATACCTCAGAGAATGCTTATATTACCTAGTTTTTTCCCACTTATTACATTAATACAGCAGAGTACGTTGGTGGTTACTCTAGCTTGGCATATATGTATTATTGATGAATACTTATCGCATGGCTGTCTTATTATACTAATATGGCAGATTACGTTGGTGGTTACTCTAGCTTGGTTTATAGGACATTAAATTTATTCACGTTAATTGTAGCGGAGTACAGTGGTGGTTACTCTAGCTTGGTGGGTATGTATTGTTGGTGAATACCTCAGTGAATGCTTATATTATCTAGTTTTTCCCACTTTTTACAGTAATACAGCAGAGTACGTTGGTGGTTACTCTAGCTTGGTATATATGTATTATTGGTGAATATTTATCGCATGGCTGTCTTACTACAATAATATGGCAGAGTACGTTGGTGGTTACTCTAGCTTGGTTTATAGGACATTAAATTTATTCAAGTTAATTGTAGCGGAGTACAGTGGTGGTTACTCTAGCTTGGTGTGTAGGTATTGTTGGCGAATACCTCAGTGAATGCTTATATTACCTAGTTTTTCCCACTTATTACATTAATACAGCAGAGTACGTTGGTGGTTACTCTAGCTTGGTATATATGTATTATTGGTGAATACTTATCGCATGGCTGTCTTGCTTTTATTTTCAAAGTTGGTAGTCCCATAAGGGCACGTTGGTGGTTGTCCTTATGGAGTGACGTTTTGCTAAGCTAGCTGTATAAGATTTATAAACTCCTTAAGCATGAGTTAGCCCCAATATGTGTTTACATATCATGATATTTTCTTATAGGTGAAAGCGCTAGTACACTTATTAAAAAAGGTATTGGAAAGAGCCTACCTAAACCTTTGTAGGAAGGTTTATTAGCGGTTTTAGGAGATAAGGTAGACGGGAAAAATACCACGACACCACCGATTCAACCGGAAATTGTAGAAAGATGGATACACATCGCAAAAACCGGCCTTGAAGAACCCGTTCTTAACCTATTAATGGGGAAGTACCCCTCTCCAGAGAATGCCACCTCTTTAGGACCACCATAGTTAAATTTAATGGGGAAACAGGCACATACATGATAATGTGGAGTTGTTTATTTAGATGATTTTTAATTACTAGGAGATTCTTATGATGCATGTTTAGCAAATGTATTAGAAACAATTGGACTACTCGAATATGGGGTTTATTGTAAACTATAAAAAGAGTATTATCTCCACAAAAAATTGTGACGTTTTTGGGGTTTAAATTTAACTCTATGGATATGACTATTTCTGTTCAAGAGGAAAAAATCACAAAAATAATTTTGCATTTAAAAAAGTTTTTAAGATGGAAGAAATGCACTACAAGGGAGTTTGTAAGGTTAACAGGGAAGTTGATATCCATATGTCCAGCCATTAAGTACGGTTATTTATATACCAAATTGTTTCGAGAGAGAAAAAAATTTAGCGTTAAAGAGTAATAAAGGAAATTATAACGGAACTATGAAAATTTCTAAGAAGTTATGTGTTGATACCGATTGGTGGATTCGAAACATACCTATTAGCAAAAACTTATTATCATATAGTAAATACTCTATGGAAATATTCTCTGACGCATCAGATATTGGATGGGGTGTTTGTTGCAATAACATAAGTTCTCAAGGTCTCTGGCCTACCTACGAATGAGAAGAACACATAAATTTTAGGGAGTTACAAGCTGTTTATTTTGGCTTGAAAGGCTTTGCTAATGACTTATCTAACGTTTCTAGCTTGTGCAAGGTAGACAGTGTTGTCTACCCTATATGCCAGTGCAGTAGTGTTACTGCACTGGCATATACCTATATTACATAGAACATAATGTGTTCAATTTCCAAGTTAAACAATATCCCTCGAATAATTTGGCAATGGTGTGAGGAAAGGAGATTATTTATCGTAGCCTCTTATATTAGATCTCAAGAGAATAAGGAAGCTGACAGGGCTTCCAGGGAATTTAAGGTCGAGACAGAATGGAGTTTAGCGAGCTGGGCATTTGGGAAATTGGTCACTATAAGTGGGGTTTACCGGAAATAGATTTGTTTGCTACGCATATAAATGCTAAATGCAAGAAATACATATCGTGGCACAGGGACCCAGATATGTACGCCATTGATGCCTTTACAACAAACTGGGAAACATTTTATTTTTTGCTTTCCCTCCATTTTCAATGGTCCCAAAGGCTCTGCAAAAAGAAAAAAAATTATTTCTGATCAGGCAGAAGGTATAATGGTTGTACCCAACTGGGTTTCGCAACCTTGGTATTCGGTTTTAAGGGCGATGTTAATAGATGAGCCGATTATTTTTTTAAATTAATAAATATTTACTTCTTTTAGCGGATCTCCCCACCCGTTAGCCAACATCTTTCTCTGACGGGAGGTCCGGCTATCAGGCAAGCCTTGCTCTTAGGGAATGTTCCAGAAGAAGCGCTGGAAATTTGCATGTCTTCAATAACAAGTAACACCTTAAAACAGTCTAACTCAGGGCTTAAATAATGGTGGGAATTTTGTAGCGTTAAGAACTTAGATCCCTTCTCGGTTTCGGGTTCCAACGTTCTAATATTTTGACTCAACTCTTTAACGAAGGCGCATCTTTTAGCTCATTAAGTTCTTATAGAGCAGCCATAGCACAGATAGCGGGCCCAGACCTCTTACAAGATTTTCGTATGCAAAGGTTTTTTAAGGGAATATATATGTTGAGACCTAATAAGCCCAAGTCCGAAAATACCTGGGATCCTATATACGTACGTACACTGAAAGAAAATTCAGAGTTTTAATAAAAAAATGTTTGTTTCTTGCAAATTTTGTTACATATACAAACGGAATTTTATAATTAACATGCTAGGTTCATAAATACATTGAGCTGGTAGTAAAAAATAGGACTGTTTAATATATTTATTTATAAAAAGCAAAGGATTTATTAGTGTTTGATTTTTAATTTTAAACAAAGTTCCTTAAAAATAAATAAAAAGCTTATTACATGCTTTTTGCAGGCTTTACAAATATAATTTAGTAGTAGTTAACTTTTGGTTTAGTAGTTATTACTCAATGGAAATTATAGGTTAATTAATATAACAATCTTTCTTTACCGTAATTTGATTAAAACTAATTTATCTATTGCTATCTAAAAATAAATATATTTTTTTATATAAAAATTATAATTTTAGTAAACAAACGTAGGTATTCTCTAATAATTCTAATTTATTATTTTTTCTAATGGGGCCACGCCATCACTTCACGGCGCGGCGGCGTTATTGATGTTTTGTGTTTAATTTTATGAGTATCATTCAACGCCATAAACGCATTTGATCTTTTTTTACTTATTGCATATATAGTAGGAATTCGGTTATTCGGCAGTTTCAAATATGCAAAGTTGGCGTTCGTTCGATTCGTGATTGTGGTAAACGTATGTTTTCCGGCATTTAGTTATTGAGATGTAAGGTGAGAGGTGAAAATGGCAGAAGAAATAGTTACCCCGGAGGAACTACAATCGTTTTTGGAAACCTGTGGCATCGTTGATGATAATGGGACTCTTTTGGAAAACTATAAGCGTAAGTAGAAAAAAATCAAAAATATATATAGTACGTACTAAAATACATGTCTGGCCATGTTCTATTTTTATATATCTGCCTAAATCGGGCAATGGTGACCATTTTTTGTCGTTCGTTTTGTCTCGCACCCCATGCACTGATGCGTGCGTGCCAAAATGTGAATTTTGTCTAATGTTATAGTTTTGATATTTTTTCTTGTTGACATATCAGAGTCTATATATCTTTAAAATGTTTTTTTTTATAATATGTACTCGCTGAGCTACTGAAAATAAATATATTATGATTTAAAAATTTTGTTATTATTTTAAAATCCCCAATAACCAAGAAGAAACTCTGAATAACATTTATTTATTAATAGTAAATAACTTAAATTTTATCGTAGCAAAACAAAATATTAATTATAAATACCCTTTTTTATACTAAACTAAAATCAAATTGATTATTACAATGCACTTATTTTGACAACAAAAATATTTTCTTATTACCAATAAGCTGTAGAATGAAATTTTCTATAACCAGCAAAGTATTAATTTATTATTAACAAATGAAAATTCCACTAAATTATTGTAAATTTCAGTAGAAAAAATATATGTTTTTTATTAATAAACG
The DNA here is from genome assembly GCF_002938485.1 of Sitophilus oryzae. NCBI lineage: Eukaryota > Metazoa > Arthropoda > Insecta > Coleoptera > Curculionidae > Sitophilus > Sitophilus oryzae. The sequence continues at coordinate 410,483 of NW_022146286.1, forward strand.
TACATTTAAATAGAAGATGCATTAAGAACTATTAATAAACATAGAATAATATTTACCTCTTAGACAACAATATATTAATTTACTATTAATACATATAAATTCCAATGAATTATGGTAAATTTCAGTAAACTAAGTATTTATTTATTAATAATGAACATACATTTGAATATAATATGCATGAATATTACTATTAATGAAATAATATATTATTAAATAAGGGCTTTATTTAACTATTTTAAACAAGTTTCTTGTTTTTTGCCAGTAAATGTATAATAAGCCATATTTCAATAAGCCATTTAGTAATAGTAACTAATTTTAAGTTAATATAACCAATTCATTCTTTCAGTGTAGTACTTAATTATTTAAAAATAAAAAATAATTATGAGTTAACCTTGGAGGGGCTTACGCATAAATTAGTGACATTACTGGCCTTAGTATCGGGTCAACGTTTACAAACACTATCGCTTATTGATATAAGGGAAATTTTTCGGAAGTTAGGGGAAATACATATAAAAATTAGCGCAAGATTAAAAACATTCGGTAGAAATAAGCCGCAACCCTTTTTACACTTACCTTATTTCAAGAAAGACGCTAATTTATGCGTAGCTAGCACGTTAGTAGAGTATCTGAAACGAACAGAGAGCATTAGAGGAAATATAACTTCTCTTTTCGTAACAATTAAGAAACCGCATAAGAAAACATCTACTCAAACCTTGGGGCGCTGGATTAAAATTGTCCTAAATAAGAGCAGGATTGATACGGATCATTTTACCGCTCATAGTACACGGCATGCTGTAACTTCAGCAGCTGCCAGGAAAGGGTTAAATTTTGATACCATCAGACTCGCTGCTGGTTGGTCTAAAAATTCTAGAATGTTCGCTACTGTTTACAATAGATCCTTGATGGATAATGAGAATAGTTTTGCTGAGAAATTAATCTTTATATATTTTCAATATAGAAATGGGAGAAAAGATTATGTTGTTGTTATTACTTTAAAATCTACATTGTACTTATTTATGGAGACGAGACCTATATAATCACAAGATTAAACGAACTTACCTGAAGTGAAGTTCAATCTTGATTATATGAAGGTCTCGTCGAAATAAATAAGTTCCCTCCCACCCTCAACCTCAATTTACAACAACATAATAAGTATCTTTAAATTGACTAAATAAGAAATGATGCAAGGGCATATAATGAGGTAAGGGAGCAGGGAAGCGAGGGGCATGTTGAAATTTGTTTGTTTAGGCTTTAAAATGTGTGGTCGCCGCACGGAGAAAAGGGAACTACATTGTACTTATTTATTTCGACGAGACCTTCATATAATCAAGATTGAACTTCACTTCAGGTAAGTTCGTTTAATCTTGTGATTTTCGTATATAGGATGTAGAATGCAGGGCAGGAGAATTTTTGCTTTTTTTTTTGGTTGGAAGTTCTGAGAAATTTCTTCGGGTGTCTTAGACTGTTGTAGGAATCTAATTCCAGATTTTGGATATAGTGTTTCGGGTTCCTGAGTTCCGCTTTAAGTTGGTTTCCACCTGGGAAGCAAAACGGTTCTGGTTCAGTTAGTGGAGTGCTAGAATGTAGAATGTTTAGGAGGGGAGTTAATCACCGCGACCTTATAGATCTATTGTATGTTCCCCTTTCTTGAGTTATAACGAATTATAACTCATCATACAGTCTCAGGGCTTTAACAAAAGCCAGTATCTGAGACGGCTCCACAGAGGCCAGCTCTCCATAGTGGAGTGCTTGCTTTTTTCTAGCTAGATCGCTCGCTTTTTCATTGCCTTCAATCCCTTGGCGAGCTGGTACCCAGAATAGGAGGACTCGATTATCTTTGTCTACATTGGCCAGCTTCTGTATGAATTCTTTGACCAACTTTGAATTGATGGTTACTGAGTTGATCGCTTTTAATACTGGTTCACTATCTAAGATAAGTTGTACGCATCTTTCGATAGCATAGATTTCTGCCTGACGGCTGCTAGGGTAGGTGCCTATTGGTTCGGAGTATTTAATTTTCGACCCAATTTAATTTATTATTATTTCATTCCATTCTCTTCTCGCCTTCTTAATTGACGGTAATAGGTGAATCCGGGTCTCAACAAGAGACCTAAGGTATTATTAGCATATTATTATTATTATTATTATTATTATAATAATTTTTTCCTTATTTATTTTGTTCATTTGCTTACCCAATTGAATTTGTCTAGTTAAATCTAGACCACTCTGTATTTATACAGGTATTTATTATACCATCCTAGCAAGTGAAACCTTGGGTCGGCGTTTACATGTAGAGGAGTGAATCGCTATGGCAATCTAGTAAGTCGGAGAGAGCAAAAATGTGACGTATTTATTACATAACCACTTAAGAGCCCATTACGCTGTACTGTTCGGGTCGCTCTCAGGGGTCGGGTAAAGCGGGTGTGTGGCCGAAGGAAATATATATTACATTTCAGAATACTGACTAAGGCTTAGCCCGATCCTGTCGTGTTAAGCCACACCCAAAATTCCAAACACACGTGCTTTGATTAAGGCTTGATTAAGGTTTGTAGAGCTTCAGCATTTGCCATAAAATAGCGAGCAATTTGTTACAAAACTATATAAATTATATATCACTGTAATCACAAAACTTCAATCTATTTCCGTATTTCAACGGAATTTTAAATTATGTTTTTATTTCCGAGAAAATTTAGTCCAAACATAAGGAATATTTTGTTGATGTTTGACAAAATCTTAAAAATTAAGAAGTTGTCTAAAAATGTGCTACAATCTACAATACGGATATAGTATAATCCATTATCTTTAATTTCCTTCTTAATTTGTGGTAAAAATACCTAGTCAGTTTTACATAAAACGTTAAATGCCGAACGCTTATTTTACTACTTTTTCGGACTAATAATTCTTAATCCAACGCTAGATTTCATGTGCTTAGGAAAATGCTTGTTCTTCTGTATTTATTCAGTACATTTTATTTTACTAAGCCTGTTGACTGTACTCTTCGTACACACAAAAATCGGCACCCAAGACCAGAAATGCCGACCCTAGTATATCCGTAACCTCATAAGTCAATATTACGTAAAACAATACTATAGATACTTAAATTCCCAACGAATTTTTCATTAAAATGCAAAGTAATACTCCAACGTCCTCTTAAAGGCCACTTCATTTTTTTTTACCTAGAACTATCTTACGGCACTTGAAAGTACTCGAAAACTATACAAAATAAACAATTTCCTCAATCACCATAAGCACTTCATAAAATAATCGTGATGAAACCCGAAATAAAAAACTGAACGAGTAAAACCCATTCCTGACGTCAGATCGACGTCAGTTGTTTAAACAAATCTGGAGATAATAAAAGTCGGTGACATCAGTTACCTGTCTAAATATTTAACTTTTGATAAACTTATTGGCGCTTGTTCGAGTATTCTAGCAAGATGGAACCTATAGTGCAATAAATATACGTATACTCCTTGACTGCTCATCTACATATATAAAATGTTAATGTTTATCTGTGTCGTCTCTACTGAAGTAACGACTTGCTCTAGAAAGTTGCTTTTTTACTAAAAGATAGCTAATTAGCTCTTCTAAAAACTGTCGTAACCGGATTTTTTGTTTTTCATTTAATTAAAAAAAAAATAAAAAGTATTGTTTTTTTTCCTCATGTCGGTCGTGATGGTCGACCAGGCTTCAACTAGTATAGTTATAAATTATAAAACTGATTTTAAGATATGTCTATACCTCTGTGGCGGATTCATCTCTTCAAAAGAGTCCTATGGGTGTTTTGCCACTGTAAGAAAATCAACTTGTCAGCAGTGATTTACTAATAAACAAATTTGCCTAACGGACAAAAAAATGCTTAACGTTTCGGGAAGTATATCTCTTCTCGTCGTCGGAAGCAAAAAGCACAAAGAACACATAAATAGAGTAGTCTTGATGATTCTCTTTAAATGCGGATACCCCACACACCCTCCGAGATTACATAGTTCATATCAAATAAACTTTTAGTCACGTGATTAAGCTAAGTCGATGGCATGTGTCCATCAGGAGTTTACCAATAGTGAAGAAGTGTGATACTGGGATTGAGGGCATACATTTCTTATGGAATATGCTTAATCATACTACAAAATATTTAAATTATCCAAATCAAACTGTAACAAAAACATTTATCCATAAATTTTTGAAGTCGATGGCATGTGTCCATCAGGAGTTTACCAATAGCTGAAGAAGTGTGATACTGGGATTGGGGGCATACATTTCTTATGGAATATGGTTAATCATACTTAAAAATATTTAAATTATCCAAATCAAACTGTAACAAAAATATTTATCGATAAATTTTCGAAGTCGATGGCATGTGTCCATCGGGAGTTTACCAATAGCTGAGGAAGTGTGATACTGGGATTGAGGGCATAAATTTCTTATGGAATATGGTTAATCATACTTAAACATATTTAAAGTATCCAAATCAAACTGTAACAAAAACATTTATCGACAAATTTTTGAAGTCGATGGCATGTGTCCATCAGGAGCTTACCAATAGCTGAAGAAGTGTGATACTGAGGTGGAGAGAATAATTTTCTTATGAAATACAATTATTTATACTAAAAACTATTTAAATTGTCATCATTAAACTGTAACAAAATTATTTATCGATACATTTTTGAACTTGATGGCATGTGTCCATCAGGAGTTTACTAATAGCTGAAGAAGTGTGATACTGGGATCGAGGGCATAAATTTCGTATGGAATATGGGTAATCATATTTAAAAATATTTAAACTATCCAAGTCAAACTGTAACAAAAACATTTATCGATAAATTTTTGAAGTCGATGGCATGTGTCCATCAGGAGCTTACCAATAGCTGAAGAAGTGTGATACTGAGGTGGAGAGGGTAATTTTCTTATGAAATACAATTATGTCATAATTAAATTGTAACAAAATTATTTATCGATACATTTTTGAACTTGATGGCATGTGTCCATCAGGAGTTTACCAATAGCTGAAGAAGTGTGATACTGGGATTGAGGGCATAAATTTCTTACGGAATATTGTTAATCATACTTAAAAATATTTAAATTATCCAAGTCAAACTGTAACAAAAACATTTATCGACAAATTTTCGAAGTCGATGGCATGTGTCCATCAGGAGCTTACCAATAGCTGAAGAAGTGTGATACTGAGGTGGAGAGGATAATTTTCTTATGAAATACAATTATTTATACTAAAAAATATTTAAATTATCCAAATCAAACTGTAACAAAAACATTTATCGATAAATTTTTGAAGTCGATGGCATGTGTCCATCAGGAGTTTACAAATAGCTGAAGAAGTGTGATACTGGGATTGAGGGCATAAATTTCTTATGGAATATGGTTAATCATACTTAAAAATATTTAAATTATCCAAGTCAAACTGTAACAAAAACATTTATCGATAAATTTTTTTGAAGTCGATGGCATGTGTCCATCAGGAGTTTACCAATAGCTGAAGAAGTGTGATACTGGGATTGAGGGCATAAATTTCTTATGAAATATGGTTAATCATGCCAAAATATTTAAATTACCCAACAAACTTATTTTATCGATAAATTTTGAAGTCGATGGCATGTGTCCATCAGGAGTTTACCAATAGCTGAAGAAGTGTGATACTGGGATTGAGGGCATAAATTTCTTATGGAATATTGTTAATCATACTTAAAACTATTTAAATTATCCATAATCAAACTGTAACAAAACATTTATCGATAAATTTATGGCATGTGTCCATCAGGAGCTTACCAATAGCTGAAGAAGTGTGATACTGAGGTGGAGAGGATAATTTTCTTATGAAATACAATTATTTATACTAAAAATATTTAAATTATCCAAATCAAACTGTAACAAAAACATTTATCGATAAATTTTTGAAGTCGATGGCATGTGTCCATCAGGAGTTTACAAATAGCTGAAGAAGTGTGATACTGGGATTGAGGGCATAAATTTCTTATGGAATATGGTTAATCATACTTAAAAATATTTAAATTATCCAAGTCAAACTGTAACAAAAACATTTATCGATAAATTTTTGAAGTCGATGGCATGTGTCCATCAGGAGTTTACAAATAGCTGAAAAAGTGTGATACTGGGATTGAGGGCATAAATTTCTTATGGAATATGGTTAATCATACTTAAAAATATTTAAATTACCCATATCAAACTGTAACAAAAACATTTATCGATAAATTTTTGAAGTCGATGGCATGTGTCCATCAGGAGTTTACCAATAGCTGAAGAAGAGTGATACTGAGGTGGAGAGGATAATTTTCTTATGAAATATAATTATTTATACTAAAAACTATTTAAATTGTCATAATTAAACTGTAACAAAATTATTTATCGATAAATTTTTGAACTTGATGGCATGTGTCCATCAGGAGTTTACCAATAGCTGAAGAAGTGTGATACTGGGATTGAGGACATAAATTTCCTATGGAATATGGTTAATCACACTTAAAAATATTTAAATTATCCAAATCAAACTGCAACAAAAACATTTATCGATAATTTTTCGAAGTCGATGGCATGTGTCCATCAGGAGTTTACCAATAGCTGAAGAAGTGTGATACTGGGATTGAGGGCATAAATTTCTTATGGAATATGGTTAATCATACTTAAAAATATTTAAATTATCCAAGTCAAACTGTAACAAAAACATTTATCGATAAATTTTTGAAGTCGATGGCATGTGTCCATCAGGAGTTTACAAATAGCTGAAGAAGTGTGATACTGGGATTGAGGGCATAAATTTCTTATGGAATATGGTTAATCATACTTAAAAATATTTAAATTACCCATATCAAACTGTAACAAAAACATTTATCGATAAATTTTTGAAGTCGATGGCATGTGTCCATCAGGAGTTAACCAATAGCTGAAGAAGAGTGATACTGAGGTGGAGAGGATAATTTTCTTATGAAAAATAATTATTTATACTAAAAACTATTTAAATTGTCATAATTAAACTGTAACAAAATTATTTATCGATAAATTTTTGAACTTGATGGCATGTGTCCATCAGGAGTTTACCAATAGCTGAAGAAGTGTGATACTATAGCTGAAGAAAAGTGATACTGAGGTGGAGAGGATAATTTTCTTATGAAATATGATTATTTATACTAAAAACTATTTAAATTGTCATAATTAAACTGTAACAAAATTATTTATCGATACATTTTTGAACTCGATGGCATGTGTCCATCAGGAGTTTACCAATAGCTGAAGAAGTGTGATCCTGGGATTGAGGACATAAATTTCCTATGGAATATGGTTAATCATACTTAAAAATATTTAAATTATCCAAATCAAACTGTAACAAAAACATTTATCGATAATTTTTCGAAGTCGATGGCATGTGTCCATCAGGAGTTTACCAATAGCTGAAGAAGTATGATACTGGGATTGAGGGCATACATTTCTTATGGAATATGGTTAATCATACTTAAAAATATTTAAAGTATCCAAATCAAACTGTAACAAAAACATTTATCGATAAATTTTCGAAGTCGATGGCATGTGTCCATCAGGAGCTTACCAATAGCTGAAGAAGTGTGATACTGAGGTAGGGAGGATAATTTTCTTATGAAATACAATTATTTATGCTAAAAACTATTTAAATTGTCATAATTAAAATGTAACTAAATTATTTATCGATAAATTTTTGAACTTGATGGCATGTGTCCATTAGGAGTTTACTAATAGCTGAAGAAGTGTGATATATTTTTTTTTGGAATATGGTTAATCATACTTAAAAATATTTAAATTATCCAAGTCAAACTGTAATAAAAACATTTATCATTTATTTTAGGAAACAAAAATAAATTAATTATAAAAATATAAACAGTTATTATTTACATCAACAAAACTCACCGTTTTAACAGCTTAATATTTCTGGAAGTATATCTCTTTCCGTCGTATGAAGCAAAAAAAAACACAAGGACAAAGAAAAAACTTCAAGAACACTTTAGTTGTTTTTTTCAACAGATACGTCTATAAAAACCGTTTTGACGTTCTGTTAACATGACATTATATTAAGTTAAACTTCAATATTAACAATTACTACCCGAATACAATTACTTAATGAGGTAAAAGCAAAAAGCTTCAAATTTTGTGTATGATTATTTTTGAATTTGTTTTTAATTTTTCCTTATGTTATGTTTATTTATGTTATGTTCATTAAAAATCAAATAAGCGATTGCCATACATTACTAACTTTTACAGATGCCTGAGCAATACATTTATTTTTATTAGTCTGTATTAAAAAAGCCCCTTTTATTTTTCGTTTAGAGGCTATCGCTTCTTTCATAATAATTTTTGCATTGTTAAAATCTACTCTGTGCGCTGTGATCCATGAACGCTGACAAATCTTAGATTTGTAAAAATCGCTCTTTCTTAAAACATAGAACTATGACTGACGAAATTATCTTTTGTGCTGTGTAAAAAGATGTGACATGTAAAAAGATCGCTATAGATTTGATCTTAACATCTGAACTGTGCGATTTGGCATGCATCAAATCGTTGCGTGTAGGGTACCTGTAACCTCTAAGTCTTCAACGACGCAATCAACTCAGTAACCATCAATTCGAAGTTGGTCAAAGAATGTCTAGAGAAGCTCAACAAATTAGGCAAAGAAAATAAAGTCCTCCTACTCTGGGTGCCTGCTCACCAAGGGATAGAAGGCAATGAAAAAGCAAATGATCTAGCTAGAAAAGGAGCGAACACTCCACTAACTGGACCAGAACCGTTCTGGTCCCCAGAACGGGAACCAACTGAAAGCGGAACTGAAGAATCTGGAAGACTCCATCCGTAACTTGGAATGGGTGTCCTCCAACGGTCTAAGACACTCGAAAAAGTTCCTCAGAACTTATGACAGAGAAAAATCAAAGGTTTTCCTTGATTTAAGTAAAAACAATCTTTGGATTGTCACCGGGTTTCTAACAGGACACTGTCTCCTCAACGAACACCTCAGTAGGCTGAAACTGAGAAACAACGGCGAATGCAGATTTTGTGGGGAAAATGGGGAAACACCAGAACACCTTATCACTGAGTGCGCCGAGATGACGACCATTCGTGCCATGAACCTTGGTACGTCTGATGTCGAGGATGGAGAGCTGGCCTCTACTGGCTTTTGTTAAAGCCCGGAGACTGTATGATGAGTTATAACTCGTTATAACTCAAGAAAGGGGAACACATAATAGATCTATAAGGTCGCGGTGATTAACTCCCCTCCTAAACATTCTACATTCTACAACCTCTAAATCTTTTAATTAAGACCTTCTTTCACTTAGGGGGGCTTACTTCAAGACACACATTTAATTTCAAATATGTCAAAGAAAGCTCAAAATAAAATTGAAAAGGAAAAATGTTAAATGAGAAAAAAATAATAAAATCAAATCAAAAATGGAAGTCCGAAATGTCCACCGTGTGCCAAAACAATGTTTGCTGTAATATATTTTTTAATACGAGTCAGAATATCTTTAAAAGTTGAAATTACTTATTAATTTTAACCATTTATTTATTTTAACTTTGCTAATTAAGCGTTATCTTTTTACTTTTTTACCCTCTGTCGGAATATTAATGTTTTATATGCCTATATCTGAACTATTCCAAAAATTTGAAATTACGGCGCATTTGACTGGTCCAAGTCTGACCTTTCCATATCAAAAAAAAAATGCTAAAAAAATCCGCCAATGTATATCTCGATGTTTTACGCTGTACATTTCTATCATGCGACAAAAGTTATTAACATTAGACGCCAAGTGTCTTAATTAAAATAAAATGAATTTAATGATACAAAGTGAATTTTTTAAGACGCAGAAAACCAGTAGATATAGAAGTTTATATCAGCTTCAGACTAATATCGCTCGAATGATTTGCCAGTCTATATACAGGATGTCCCAGGCTGAGCGTGCATTAGAAGTTTCTAGAGAACCACAATGGGTGGTGTTAATAAAAATTGAGTACATGCTCATAGCAGGTGCTCAACAAAACTCGGAGTAGATGCTAAAAAAATGAGCACGTACTTATTTTTGGTATGAATAAGTTTTCTATACCGAAATTGAGCAGCTACTTCGGCTTTTAAGTACCTGCTCCGAATCACAGTTGTCCGCGTATTTGTTTTAGAATAATAAAGTAGTAAAATTGTATGAATCTGTTGCTAAACGGATGCAAAAACTGTATCTATATAGTGACTCATGCGATATAAATCCAACCTGTATCGTTCTCTATCACTACCTTGTCAGTCGTATCATTGCACGTTGCCTGTACATTGAGACAAATCCCTTTCGGTTAACATATTCACCCCATGTACGATTGGTTTAAGGATGGGAATATGCGTGCATTCGATGGCACCTATAGCAAAAGGAAAGTTGTATTTATCTTGCCATTTATCTTTTCCTCCCTGCAATTGTCCTGCAGTTGACGGAAACCTTATCCATACATTTGACTTTCTTACTATAGCGTCACTTACTGTTGCAACTGTTAAAGATGCTGTTGTTTGGTGTACTCCTATATCTTCAGCAACACCACTTTGGAATCCCGGGTCACCCACGTAACGAAGAAAAATTCTCATCTTTTCAGTAGCCCTTAAAGCACCAGCTCTACTTTCAAATTCGTCTCTTAAGAAATGCTCAGCCAACCATTCCACGCTATTTCTGTTAAATCTATACAAAACCCGATAATCAACATCTCGCCAGTCTCTTCGAAATTTATAATGTTTTCGTGCACGAGCAATATAATAAATTCGGCCATCATTTACAAATGTAGGAGTATTACTGATTCTGAGCATCCCACAGAGGTACCTTAAAATAATGTGAGTCTCTACTTCACTTTTTAATATGTGCTCAATTTTATTCATTACAAAATTAAAGTAGGTACTCGCTGTTGAGTGGATACTTAAAATTGGAGCAGATGCTCTGTAGTTTAGCATCATCTCCATCATTTTATTCATACCAAATGAAGTACCTACTACAAAACTTTAAGCAAAAAGTACGAACTTAATTTTATTCTATCACCCAATATATAGATCAGAGATTTTTTGCGCATCATTATTTTGCAACGAGATCTATCGATTAAAATATTTTCAATATGGCTGCACTTCCGAAAATACCGGAAGTTGACAGAATTTTTTATTACATACTTAAATTCTCTGTAAAATTCTATGAATATTGATATTATAAACACTCTATACCTAACATTTACCGTTTTTAAGAAAAAAAGTATTTAAAATTTTTGGACGAAAAAAAAAACACATGTCAAAATATTTGTATAGCCTAAAAATCAAATTTAGTGAATACCACATTCAAATGTCATTTAATAATGGCGGTAGCTGTCGAGGAATTGAGCGATTAAAAAATTATCATAAATCACTTTTTTCAAATGGAAACCCACTTTTTTATTTCACTCTAACAAAGCATTACAATATGACAAGGCCAGATCTATTGTTTTACATCACTTGACGTTTAAAGTCATAGGCTACTGGTTAAAATCAAGAAAATATATGGGCTTTAAAACTAAATCTTAAATAACTTAAAAACGATTTATTTTAGGTATACAGAAACATGTATAGTCAAAAAGTAATGAATTGAAAACCCTTTTCATTAGTGAAATAAAAAAAGTGGGTTTCCATTTGAAAAAAATGATTTATGATCATTTTTTAATAACTCAATTCTATGGCTGCTGCGGCCATTATTATATGGCATTCGAACAATTTAATTTATGAAATAGATAGCATCATGTTTTCTCTTTATAGCACAGTGGCTGTGGCAATCACAAAATTTGACGTTTAGGCTATACACATATTTTTGACAGGCAGTTTTTTTTTCGATAAAAAATTTCAAAATTTGTTTTTCTCAAAAACGGTTAATGTTAGATATAGAGTGTTTAATATCAAAATTTATAAAATTTTACAGAGAATTTAAGCATGTAATAAAAAAATGAGGGCACCCATTTAAAATAAGAAAGTTGCTGTCAACTTCCGGTATTTCCGGAAGAGCCGCCATATTGAAAATATATTTAATCGATAGAACTCGTTGTGAAAATATTATGTGCAAAAATTCTCCGAGCTAGATGTTGTAGTTCTCTAAAAACTTCTAATGCACGCTCAGCCTGGGACACCCTGTATACCAATAAATGAATGAATTAGAATAAATGCCCATACAATTTAATAAAAAAAATTCCGTTCTTACGAAATTAATCACTATTTTTGGCATATACATATATGAAAAAATAGAGAAATTTATGAAAAAAAATGGTGTGTAAGGGAAACTTCTTACTGACAGCTATTAAATTGAAGGATTTGAAGGATATATATTTTTTTATGAATGTTTTTTATAAACTTCAAAAAAATTAGAGTATAACAATATAAAACCCTATACTATTCTTTATTAAAAAACGATAATTCTATTACCCGGTCGGATAGTTGTGGCCATTATAGTGATGGGCAAAACTGTTATTTTTAGATAACAGTTGAAACTGTTATAGTTATTTATAAAAAACAGCTTAAAATAACAGCTTAAAAATAACAGGTTTCTTTATTTTACTGCTAAATATCTGAAAGAGTATGAGGCGGTCACCGCCAGGCGTATTAACGCAGTTGCAAGTTGCAACAAAATTTCCTGTGCGCAAAAATAAACTCGCGTAAAATAACAATAAACAGCGTAATAGAGAGTTATCGCTAAACCGAATAGCGTGCATGGACGTTAATAAGGGTGTTATGTCCTTTACGTGAGATGGTATTAACTCTCTTCATTTATAGTTATCGGATCGGAAAGAATTCTGTTCTCGTCGCGTCCGACTTAACCTAACTTTGAATTTATAACTTTGAAATTGTTTTGTTTACTAGGTATTTTAAAACTAAAGAGCTAAAGTGCTTATTTCCAGTGCTTCATTGTTCAACGTCTGACAGTGGGTTTAGGGCAACAAGCAACAAATTCTCTTAGAAGGGCTAAGTCGTCATCTGCTGTAAACCTAAGCCTCTTTATAGGTTCTTTAATAATGGAAGAGGTGGAATCCATATTTTGGCCCATATTTATTTAATTAAAACTTATCCCAGCTACTTAAATATCAAATTACCTAATAAAACTAAAGTAATAATTCAAAACAATTCAAACATAACTAATATAATATATTATAAAATATAACGCCGGCCGTCCCCGGTTGTCAAATGTACATGCCCATTTAAGCAATTTTTGAACGTTATTTAGAAATAGCGCTTGATGTAATTGATCCGCAAATTAATTGGATGACGCTATTCGGTTTTCCGATATCTCTCTAATAACTGTGCCGGTCATGCGCTGTGCACAATTTTAGAGGCCATAATTGGGCGTGCTATGTGCGCAAACTAGTATCCTAACTAGTGCCCGATTCCGAAAATTGGAACCACGAAAAACTATAATGAAAAAACAAAGTTTATAATCTGTATGATCTGTGCTGCTACTAACCAATAATTTGTTTTGTGTGGTCTGTTTTTGTTTAAATGTTTTGTTCATTATTCATGTTGGGGATTTATTTTTAAATTAATGTTAATCGTTAGGCAAACTCATAGAATATGTATTTCTTTTGCATAATCAAAATAATTGTTACTCTAAATTTTACATAACCAAATTGTCACTCTAAATCGCAGTCTTTTCTAGACATATGTCTCTTGTTTTGTCATTATTCAATCATTATTCGGATTATTATCTCAGAATGTTGTTAACAAAAGTTTCATCTTAAAATAAAATTTTAATCAATCACAATTGTTTATCTCCATCATTGACCGGATTAATAATACAAAAATTACAGTGTTTTCTTAGCCGCATATGGCACACTCATGCGTCTTGCGGCCGTCATTCAAGGCCGTGTGTCACACGCTCGTGAGATATGACCACAAATAGTAGAGGGTGCCTGGCATGATGGACAGGGTAGTCCCATCCGGCATTGTTATATGTCTTGGTGCAAATCCATAGCCACGATACTACACCTACGGACAAGACAATGAGATGCTCCTTAGACCCAACCAAAGTAAGGTCTCTTAACTCCTAGAGGAAGATGGGTGCCCCTTACTGAGATTTAAAGTAAAAGTACGTAAAAAATATGTAAAACAAAGAAACCCATCGAAAATCTTATTTTATAGTTACACTGTAATTATTACCAATATTGTATAACTTATAGATTAGATTAAAGTATTTCAATCACACATTAATAGTTAAGCAGATAAACTTGGACGCTCGTAAAAAAAGGTTAATGAAATTACTTGACATGCCATCAAATTATCGTGTATCTTAAAATAATTTTACAGTGTGGTTTGTTGACTTTTGTGATCAGTCTTTGAGGTCGGGCCTTGACATATCGCGTATACGTTCATTAATAATATTTAACAGGGTCACCCAATTTGATTTTATAACTGACTGCGATCTAGATTAAGGGAAGTGTCTCACTAATATATCTTAGAAAATGTTTCATTTTCATTTCAAAGGACAATCGTCTTAATTGTTAATGGATCCTTCCAAAAAAAACTCCAGGGTTTCCACAGGAGGAGTGTTGTTTCAGAGCATATAAGTTTAACAGAAAAAAAATAGATGAATTCTGGAATTATTTTCAAAATTCCCTGATACTTGTTCTATGATTACAATCATATTAGAACTAGAATTAAAACTTAAATCAACTGTTAATTCATTTACACTGAGAGGCAATAGATTGTTTTAGTAAGCCCATTTTGATGATTTTTTTAAACAGTTTGTAACTAAATTATTTGACTTCTTAGCCTTTTTTCGGGTAAACAAAATGTGGTTATTTTAATGAAAGTTTAAATTTAAAAATAAGCAATTCAAGAATCATTTTATTATCAAGGTTCGTTTTTTCTCGATAGTATGTTTTTTGGTTCATGTCAATATCTATAATTTATTGAGATATATTTGCTTTTGAAGCAGACAGTAATGATTTACAGCAATTTTACCATTGAAAGTATGCCTTTGCTTGTGGTTCTCATCAACACACCTATGCAATATTGTTTATTGTCTTTCTTATGTTCAATTAAAGCAACAATAGTCGACACACTATTTCGTAAGTTCACTATCACTATTTCGTAGATGTGTTCTTGGGAACTTTGAAAAGCATGTTTTTGAATGATAAGATTCATATTAATTGTTACAATCTTCTTCAAAAGCGAATATGCTACAGCGTCTTTAAAAGCGAATCAATATTTTTTTAATAATAATAATAATAATAGCTCCCGTATATGGAGTGGCAAGGTACAGCTTGTCATGCGAGAGCCGTTCGGTATACAAGGAAGGTAATGTGGCTAGCACTACGTTTCAATCGCCTATTATTACCTCAGGATTGTAAATCCCAAGTACTCATTTAAGGCTGAGTCGACCATAGGTACCCAAACTATTTTTATTTTATTTAAAGTACATATACCATACCGCCATTACTCGCTGACGAGTATTTGACATGCATCAGAAGATGGTCACGCAAGGCGTTTTCTTTCATTAGCTTTTCTGTGACTGAAAAGCCCGATACGTGATGTTATCTGTCTACCGTACTCCAGACATTCAAAAATCTCATCGCTTTGTTGCCTCTTTACTTTTTGGTTGTCGCTCTTAACTGACTTTACAATTTTTCTCCATTCCGTTCTATTGTGAGCTGCCTCTTCCCACTCATTCTGCTTGTTAATTCCCTTTAAGTTTTAGTGGAAAATATCCTTGAACCTTTTGAGTTGTCCACCCGGCCTCCTCTTACCGTCTACAAGCTCACCGTCAAGCAGAGATTTTTGTATGCGGTTTTCTTGCATCCTGCATACGTGACCAGCCCATCTTAAGCGGGACTTTGTAATCATGACTTCAATACTCTCGCAGTTAGCTTTTTCAAGGATCGATACGTTTGAACCAAACCAACCAAGCCAGCTTAAAAAGTCCCGCTTAAGATGCGCTTATTTAAAATAGTAGGCTGATGAAATGCCGGCTGTAGGATTCGAATCCACAACCTTGAGTTTGGAAGACGAGAGCTATACCTCTATGACACCGGGCACCTCTATATTTTTTTGGTAGATAAAAAAATAAACCACCTATGCACCAAGATCGCACTAAATGCAATTGAAGACGAATGGAGCATCACCGACGCTTGGTATCAGGAATGGACGTTGAAACAAAACAGTGACATGCCATGCATCACCAATTCACCACCAGGTTTCGATTTACCAAAGAAAACCTAAACCACGCTAAACAGAATTAGAACGCAGTATGTCAGATGCGACTATACAAATGGGGCAATAGTCCAAGCCCCTCCTGCGAGTGCGGCAAAAATCAAACCGTCAAACATATCGTGGTGGGATGCCCTGAAACGGCTTATAACGGTAGACCAGAAGATTTCCTATTGGCAACTCCAGAATCAATACATTTGGTATATAAATTTGTTAAATGTTCGTTTGTAATTTTTTTCTTTTTGTCATATACGTAACTTTGTGTCTTAATATGGCCATACGCTAAATAAATAAATATTTTTTTGTTACAAATGATAATCCCATTATTAATTTGTTTGATAATCAGTTTTCAAGCCCACATAATTTTATGCAGTGACTAAAATCTGTTGGCATGACTACCATTAATTTAATTAATTTACGTCACTTTTATTTATTTTGGTTACAAAAATATTTTTTGGTTTATTGGAAAAAAGTAATTTTTCTATATCGATAAATTATTTTATATTGTTAATATTCAGTTATAAGTACACCAACATAGATTAATTATATTTTTCAGATTTATCGTTATTCATATCACTTCGAATGCTGTTTATAAATTAGTGTTTTGTGGTACATACAAATTTATAATATGTAAACAGACGCCTATCATTTTTTCTGTATTATAAAAATATTTTTCAACATGTTTGTTAATATTAATAGAACTAACTTAATTTTTTTTACCAAAGCGTAGACCTGCCAAGCTAAGCGGCCTACACACGATTAATAAAATAAGCAAACTTTATCTTTAGTATCTGTACTCTTTGAAAATTTGTTACATCTTTAAAGATAATCTAAAATGTCAATATTGCATGGGTATAGTGATAAATGAGGTCTAAATTATAAGAAAATGCATATTCTACATAAACTTGAAGAGATAGGTGAAAAATGGTATAATACAATTTGATAGATAATTAAATTGTGCATCTAATTCACGTAAAATATACAGGGTGTTCTATTTAAATTAAACAAGTTATTGCCGTCTAAAACTAATAATTATTTTATATAAATCTTTGGACACTCTTTATAAGGTAGTATAATTTTTATTATTGCAACACAATATCTGATTAATAATCTCAGTAATCTTCAGTAAATATTTAGTATTAAAACAGACATGCACGGAAGTAGGCGATGGCGTTAAAAAGTTGGAGTGTCGTTTATACGTTCATTCATTTGCGCCAACCACAAGCAAATTAAGCAAATTATCTGGCCTCTCCAGATTCACTCAAGTCAAACTTTTTGGGCTTGTGCAAGTTTGCGATTTCAGTTTTCATGCAACAAGTTACTTATGCAAATCGGACATGCACAAGCCAATTTGCGCCAATTGCATGAGCGTGGAAACGCACCTTGTAACAGTCAAATTTCCTCGCAACGACCTCTGTGTGCTAGCTCATAAAATATCGCAAATAGCTATTATTTTTGCATCATGTTTACTATAATTTTATTGTTAAATATTATTTTATTTAAATTTTACAATTATACAACCCGATATACACCGCGCTGCAGCTGCACATTATTGTCACTGATGCCGACCAGCATCTCTCTATATCTTTGGTCATCACTTGTCACTTGTCACTGTCAGATCAAATCAGATGTTTTTGGATTTATTTATCCTTTGTTTTGGTTATTGAAATTTTATAATTATCAGATAAAATTTCGTAGTTAAATTGGTTATTTTTGATGTGGATCGCAGTGTGCAATTCGTTCTTTTAATTGTGGAATTTCTGAGTTTAGTTCGTTCATTGACCGGATATGGAATATGGCTGAGGAGAAAATATTCTAGAACATCATTTTTTATTTATGCCTTTTTGTGAGTTGGACTAGTCAAGATATATAGTTCTCTATCTATATCCTGGAGGGAGATTTCCGGTTGAAATCTGATTTTGTGAAGGAAATCGAATCCTTGCATCACTTCTTGTGTATCCACCGTCAGAATATCGTCGTGAAGAACTGGCTGCCGTTTCGTGAAGCATTCCCTGTTGGTGAATAGCAGGTCTTCGTAAAGAAGGATTAAGGCTTCCGAAACATATTTGGTCAGAGACGTGGTTGGATTTTGTTGATTTATATGGACCGCCGACCAATTTCCGTAAGAGATTAAATAGCCAAATTTTTTCGACCGATATCCCGATTCCACCTGCCCAAGAAGTCCCCGAATAGTTCCAAGGTATGCTATAATTCTTCTGCCTATTCTAAGTCAATACTCAACTGATTTTTGTTCATTTTGTTATCTGATTTTCGACTTTTCCACGCCCACGTGGTGTAGAAAGATTAGTTGAGTGTTATCTTTCTTAAGTCTTATTTGGTTGTTCGTAATTGTAGAGCAAGAAGACCGATCCAGACCGTAGTACAGAACAGTCCAGAATTCAATCCGTTCCTGTTGTCCGTGTAGAGTTACCCGTTACCAGATTTGATTAGTCTTTCTTTATTACCTTTATTAACTCCTACACGTTGTGCTAGTCCTTGTTCTATAATTGAAGCTCTTTTCTAAGACAACCAATGTTATTTAGGGTTTTTATGTTCACCTTTTGAAGTCCTACACCTGCCCGGCATCCGTACGTCTGCTGACATCCGTGGGCTCCAGTGACAGTACACCGAGCTGCTGTGCACCGCCGGCGCCGTAGCCACCCTGTAGCTATACACCGTAGCTCAGCCGGAGGAAGTTTTCAAGTACAATCGAATAGAATAAGACTATACAATTTTAGTTTAGATTTAGTTTGATATTTGTAATCCACCCAGGATATTGTACTTAGTTTAAGTAAGGGGGATTATGACGTCATACTTTTAGTTAGTTTTCCTGATTTAAATTTTATTCTACTTTTCAACGTTTATTCATTTCCATTTCTTCAAATATTAACTTTTGATATTTAATAAATTGCTTAATCATTTGTAGTTGTATTATTTACAGTCTAGTTTCATAGTTAAGTTAGAGTCACTTAAGTTCAAGTAATTATAGTATATTTGAAGTTCATGGTAGTTACACTCAACAGTTCGAGGTTAGTGTTGAAGTCTACTTAATAGTAACATCTTTTATGCCGAGTTCATAGAGTATAATCTCGTGGCGCCCTTTTATTAATATCTTTGAACCCCGACCACCCGGCTGTTAAAATTAAAAATCTAGTGGCCTCTATGCAACCCATTACCGATTAAGTAAACTTTGTGTTTTATTGAACTTCAAATTAGAAAGGGCGTGGCAACCTTTCCGTAGACATGTACGTACAAATATAATACATGTATTTTTTGGTGATAAAGAAAAATTTTCTTTCCTTTTGTCGTTTATTAAAGCTCCAGTATAATCACGGCACTTCCTACCAGAAATAGTGGCGATAATAGTTATTCTTTTCGGTCAATTGTTTTCGGGTAATTCTCTTTCGGTCAGTTGTTTTTGGGCAATTTTCCTAGACCCAGAGAAACCTTCGTTCTCAATTTCAAAGTATCAAACAACGCTATTCTGAATTTTAACAAAAGATCCGTATACTAATGTTCGTAAATGATGTGAGTATTCAAACAAGGGGGGCTAACAATAGGTAAATGTACCATTATGTAATGACATAAATAATATGTCCAGCCTTGAATCTAAAATAATCTAAAGAGAGTTCAAATAATGTTAGTGAACCAATATTTCTTAGCTAAATTTAAGTACTGGTATACAAACAAAACTGATTTTAATTAGGCATTTGGTCGCATTGATAAGCTTGCTGATGATACGAATATATAACAAGTTTGATAATAATTTTGAAATAAACATAAAATAAAAGCTTTCATACACATATTTTGTTTACATTGCGTTCGTTTATTGTTCACGAATATTCCGAGAAATATATTGTACATTGGACCAATCACATACTATTTTTTTTGTTATGTGATCCCCGGGGTTCCTAATAGCGCATCATATTGTATACATGATTTATTAATTAGGTTAAGATTGATTTGAATATTATGACTTTTATAAACAACGATTGAAGAATTAAACACAAAAATAAAATTAATACAGAGTGAGTTACGCTCATTAGTAATGAGCGTGAAAATACTTGATCTTGTGGTCTTGCTTTTTGTGCATTGTGGAAGCTAGCGTTAGATCTGCAAGACCAAGACCAACCAATGCAAGACTTAAGAAAGACCAAAACCCAATATACAAGACACTTGCATTTTATTGCATTTTATTTCAATTTTTTTATTTACATCTCAGTTTTCATAAATATTAAATAAAATAACCAAACTGACAAAGGAGTACGACAGGGAGACGCGATATCCCCAGAGCTGTTTACAGCAACATTATAAGAAATCTTCCGTCAACTAGACTGGACCAACAAAGGATTAAAAATAGATAGAGAATAACTTAACCAACTAAGATTCGCTGATGATATAGTGCACAAATTAATGAACTAAATACAGCCAGCAATAAACCGTGCCTTAAAATGAATCTAACAAAAACTAAAGTACTGTACAACGAACTAGTGGAAAGAATGGACATTCTAATATATAATAACACAACACTGGAAATAGTAGAAGAATATATATTTGGGACACCTATATACACAGCTCGGGATCTCTTCTTCTTCTAGTGCAGATCCATTAATGGATGTTTGCGATAGCATTTGCTTCTCTGTTCCGAGCGCTGTGTATTAACCACTGTACATCGTGTAGTCCTGTCCACTGTTTAATATTCCTCAGCCAAGACATTTTCTTCCTTCCGATACCCCTCTGGCCTTCAATCTTACCTTCGATCAACAGATGAAAGAATTGATATTTGGGGTTTCGCATTATGTGCCCCAGGTATGTGTTTTTTTTCTTTTTAATCAATTCAAACAATTCACGCTCTTTGTCAACACGTCTGAGAACTTCTTCATTTGTCAACCTAGCCGTCCAAGATATCTCAGGATTCTGCGATATAGCCACATCTCGAAAGCCTCCAATTTGTTGATGGTAGCTGATTTCAATGTCCAACCTTCCATACCATAAAGGAGCACCGACCACACATAACACTTTACGAATCTTAATCTAAGGTTAAGGTCAAAATCAGAACAGATAAGTACTTTTCAAAACCTCAAGTATGCCTGCCGAGCTTGTTCGATGCGACATTTAATTTCCTTGTCTGATGTCCAATCTTCAAAGACTTTCTATGGCCTTTTCTTAAATGTTAGTATAGAGTTTATAAACACATCTGGATTTCTGGATACTATCATAAATTTGGTTTTCTTGATGTTGATGTTTAAATCCATAACCATGCAAGAAAGACCGTAAAAAATAAGATATTATCCACAGAGTCAAATCCCCCAAATGGCAATGGACAGGACACCTGGCAAAAAGAACGGTCAACTGGATGGACTACAACAGTTACAGCATGGTACCCACGAGGAATTAAAAGACCTAGAAGAAGACCGAACCTGAGATGGGACATTAGGAAATTAGCAGGGATAACTTAAGCTTGATTTTCATGCATCCGTTATCCGACGATACGATAATACGATGTTAATTATATTGATTGAATTTAAAGACTTCGATTGGTTAGCAACGGTTAAGCAATCGAAGCCTTTAAATTAGTGATGGGCAAAACTGTTATTTTTAGATAACAGTTGAAACTGTTATAGTTATTTATAAAAAACAGCTTAAAATAACAGCTTAAAAATAACAGGTTTCTTTATTTTACTGCTAAATATCTGAAAGATTATGAGGCGGTCACCGCCAGGCGTATTAACGCAGTTGCAAGTTGCAACAATGACGTGCTCGGTGGTAGTATTTCAAGGGTGTCAAAACATTTCTAAATATCGATTGTTATCTAAAATACCTCTCTAAAAACGGTGGTTGTTTACAAATAAGCGCTGTTTACAAATTGCGATATAAAAAAGCCAAAATAGTCTATACCTATACATTCCGATCTACCTACGCCCTGCCCCTCGATCCGCGTAGATCTTGAATTGCGTAGCAGTGTACAGGGTGCATCTCACTCGACAGGCGAGAAGCTCTTAGTTATGATTTTACCATTTGCGGTCAAAAAATAGCAATATAGGAAAATGTGTAGTATATTCTTCATAAGTAAACCAACTACACACTAGAGTTCGAATTAATTTTACACTTAAACTAGCGTGTACCCGCGACTTCGTTCGCGTCGAATTAATAATTTCTAATGGTGATGATAAAGCAAAACAAGAATTTCCATTAACATACAAACTGGATAAAATTTTCTCACATTTGCTAAAAAATAAGCTTTAAACGTCAAGCAGTTTAAGCAGAATCGTGGTTAATCAATTACTCAACGTTTTGGAACACCCTGTATGATTTTTTAAAAAATTTCAAAATATGTAAAAAACAAAATAAATTATGCGTGTCCAGGCGTTTTCCCGAAAGACTAATCGTTTTAAATAACAAATATTGTAATATTTGAGGGGCGTTTTCACCCTGTTGGAATTTGAGATTCGAGAAACCCCTCCTTATCGAACCTCAAACCCACAGTCAATCCGTTTGCCAAAAATCAGCTTTAAACGTCAAGCAGTTTAAGCAGAATAGTGATTACTCAATGGTCATATTTTATGAAACACCCTGTATATATTTTTAAAAAATCTTAAAATATGTAAAACAACATAATAAAATTTACGTGTTTTAAGAGTTTTTCCGAAAAACTCAGCGGTTTTTAAATAACAAAATATTCTAATATTTGAGGGTAGTTTCACCCCCTTAGAATTCTAGTTTCGAAAAATTCCTTCTTATCGAACCTCTACACGCTAAAGTCAATGCGTTTTCCAAAAATCAGCTTTTTACGTCAAGGGCTTTAAGCAGGATCGTGTTTAATCAATGACCAGATTTTTCATAACACCCTGTATACATTTTTAAAAAATCTTAAAATATTATTCTGAAAATTTCACACCTCTACTTTTCAACCAATAACATGCTTTAATGTTGACTAGTTACCATGGCAACTGAAAAAATTTCCGGAAATTTTTTCGAGGCGCCACGAAACTTTAGTGGAAATTTTTTGACAGTTGAAAAGGTAAACATAAGATCTACAATCATAATGTGAATGAACTACAATGTCTATATATTGAAATATTACCCATTTGAATTTTAGCATTTGATGTAACTAAGGTTGGTAATATTTTTTATTTAAGGAAATATGTTAGATATACCTACATATGAATTTCTTCGAAATTGCCATGTTCTAAAAAATATAGTTCTGCCGCCTTTATTTAACTAAAGCTGGTATTTTTCTATTTAACGAAATATGATGGATATATCTATATGATTTTTTAGAATTTTTTAGGTTTTATATTTTCAATTTCTTCTTTAATGACTTGTTGGTTTACTTTTCCAAATCGCGACATTTCGCTATACACTTCTTACTCTACGTACAGACGTTTTAAAACTAGTAATAGCTTAATGACAGAATCGCAAACAAAAATGACAAAACACATAATATGTCAAAAACATCAATACCTTGGCCAACTTAACAAATTGAAATTATTTTAAAATGTCATGTTGGATTAATATTTTTTTTTTTTCAAATTTAGGTGTGAAATTTTCTTACCGAATACCACGCAAGCTTAAATTATTCCTGGAAATTTTCTTTCGGGCACGAATATTTTAGGAAAATATTCGTGCCCTCAAAAAAATTTCCGAAAATAATTTAAGCTCTTGTGATATTATAAGTGAAAATTTTTCTGAATAAATAAATACCTAAATATTGAAACTTAATAAGTAAGTACTGAAACATACAGCGCCATAATATCTCGACCTCCGCCCGTTATGCTCGTAACAGGTTGAAAAACAATGTATCTAAAACAACTGATGCGTTATTCTCCAACCTGTTTCGAACCTCCATCGACAATCGACCGATGCAGCAGCGTTACTTTCCCACTCCTGTTATCTCGACCGCCAGGCGTTATGCCCGCAACTGTTTCAAAAAACCTGCTTCTTTTATATCCTATTATTTTTAAGCCGTATCGACCGAAGCAGCTACGTTCGCCGTAGTGCATTCCCCACTCCGTTGTCCGTTGTCTCGCCGCCTGTATCGATGGTTGACGAAATAACAGGTTTTAAATTTAAATCCATACTAGTTGTTTTTTGGAATTGCTTCGAGCAGCATAGAATTTCGTGGCGGTGCAGAGCGCTGACTTCGTTTTTCGTTTCACGAGCGGCCGATCTCTACGTGTCGTTATTTTATATCTGTTATTTTTTAGAAGTAGTAACGGTTGCGTTATGTTATTTATAAATAATTGTTATAAAATAACAGATAGTTAAATAACAACCCATCACTACTTTAAATACAACCAATAAAATTAATATCGTATCGTCGGACAACGGATGCATGAAAATCAAGCTTTAAGCATAGTCAAGTGTATTGAAAAAATAGACATTTTAAGTTCGAAAATGTGTAACACCATGTATAATTCGAATGATATATATTGCAAAATCGTTTAAAACCTGACCATGTAAACATGCGACATGTGGCAACAGACATTGCACCAGTCAGATTTTTTTTAAATTTTATCTCTTGGGAACTTCGATTTCTTGTCTCAAATGCCAGACCTTTGGATCGAGAGAGTAAATAAATAATTCGTACGAAAGATCAATAAAAAAGACAATTAACATAAAAAAGATAAAGCGTGCACAGTGGCAATTAATCTACATATATCGTTAATTTGAGATATTGCCAATAAAAGCTCTATATTGTTAATCTAGTATGCGTTATTAACCTAATAGGTGGATTACGGAGGTGGCCTATATAGGTAAGTTAGTATCGTCACAAAAACCTATATAACGGATTAAACGATGAATCAGACCAGACATGAAGATAAATATTGATGGTTGACTATACGTGGTCAGTGATGAGTAGACATCAGATTATATTAATCTGCATGTTTGTACATGCCGATTGCCACAAAGGTGTGACTTTAACGATTTGTGTACTTGGCAAGTACACCAATATTTGCGTACTTGGCAAGTATACCATCTTTGTAAACAACATTTTTTCATTTGTAATCAACAAGTTTGACGCTCAAGCGGCACGACGAGTGACAAATAACGGCACAAGTAAACCACTCACACAACATGGCAAGTATATGTATGTCAATAACAAATGTTTGTTAAGTACACGAGTCGTCAGCGTCCGCCTTAAGAGATAGTCCAGGAGGTAGTGAAGATTTTCGGTTCTTATTTTCCCAGTCCGCTACAATACTGATAGAATTATTAGGTATGTTATTCTAAGCAAATTTCATATACAGGCCCGGCAATGGATCTCTAGGCATAGGAATTACATGCATTGGAATGAAACGCCTATAAAAAGTCTATGCTTAAACAGAGATGGACAACAACTTCCCCGTTTCCACTTCCACTACGACTGTCTACTTAGACAAACTCACAGCCGCGGCTTTGTGAAGCGCCGCCGCCGACCGACTGTGTCGGGGCGACTGCTAGGAAGATCGTACAGTATTGCCATTTCATAGAATTGCACTTGCTATTTTAGAAATGATAAAGTTTTGCATGTTACTTTTCGTTTTAGAAAGAAGTTATGTGCCTAGAGAAAACATTCGTAAAATTGTTTTGTACTTTATTTAATATTTCATTAAGTAGGCAAGATAATGGGATTAGAAGATTTAGGATTTTGACAAGCCAACATAATTTCGATTTAATTGAATGGCAACACTGTCCGTCCTGTATCTATTTTTTCGATTCTGTTCTATTAGTAGGCGGTAGCCCCCACACAAGCGTCCTTAAAGACCCGCCCGGCGCCCCCTCTCGCAGGGGCTCTCTCGTCGTATCACTTCTATGATCACTTCCCCTATACGATGGTAGGGAAAAGACACTTTATCCGTCTCTGTTGCACTGCAGTGTATTTTGCAGCCTTACCATCTTTTTTTATCGCATTGAAAACCTCCTATTGCTAATATTCTTTTGCCAGTAGTGTATATGTAGGAAAGTATTAAATAATTCTGGTGATTCAAAAAAACAAATATTTAATATTTTACTATCAGAATATAAACGAAAATAAAATAAAAAAGTTTTTACTCTGACCCGGCCTCGAACTCTAACTCCTCGCTTCCTAGGTGGAACCTCCTACGCGCTGCTCTATGGAGACTCGCTTCGTTTATATTCAATACTAGAATTTAAAGGACTAATAAAAAAATACAGGATCTTCTTTCAATGCGTAGTAGGGAACGCAACGTTTACCGGCAGCCAGACGGGCCGCATGCTGTTCCAGAGAGCATATTAAACGATATATTAAAGAGCCAGTTTTCTTAAAATACTTTCTCGAAAACGTTGCTAGCTCTTAGACTATAAGATATTGTGAATGATCGTAAACTAAAAAGTATAAAGTGTAATTGAGGCCACTAATTTATTCCAGTAATTGCGGGGTTCTGAATGAAGCTTTAAGCTTCATTCACAACCTCGAAATCCGTGGAATAAATTAGTAGTTTCAATTAGCCGTAGAAGTTTGTTCACCTACTTTTAATGTAAGCATTCAGAACGTCATAGTGGTAGTACTTTTCAATTATTGGAAAAAGTTAACAAACTTTTGACTTTTACTTCAAAATTTGCAAGGAATGTCATTTTGGCCTATGATTATCGCCCGTCAAGAAAAATTTTGGTTAGAAATCAAAAGTTTATTGTTTAATAAGCTAAATATTATGCTTTCTCTATGGATACAACATACTACCGGAAGCTGTTGCTAGAATATTTTATTAATTTTAATTGTGTTTTTTAGACATTGTGAATGATCGTAAACTAAAAAGCAATATTTAATATTTCTAAAAGCAATTAGTAAAATTATTTATAGCTTTGTTTTTTTCTTGCCATAATATTCGAAATCAACAAAATCATTTTTATATTTGAAATCCTGGGTTAAGTGTCTGACCCGTTCAACGAGCCATTTTAAATGACCAATCACGGACCGTCGTTTGCTCGGCGTGTGGTGAAATTTTGCAAAATTCGAGTAACAGTTTCAAACTATTTAACATTGATAATCACGCGACATGTATAAGTCTCGTGTGATATAACACGAGACTTTTAAAATTTTAGAAAAATAATTTTGATTATAGAATAATTACATATTAACTATTTTATTTGATAAAATATAAGAAAAACATACGTATTTTTTTATTATAAAAACTAATAAATGTAGTAGGTATAACATTTTAAGTTTATATATTTTTTTTTTATTTTAAGTTATTTTTTAGGTTAGGTGCTGAGGTTTGGGATCCTGTTTAATCCCTTACTTGGAGGCCTTGGGCCTATTGCGATACCCCTGTTATTATTGTACCAAACCTTTCTCTCATTCTTTCTTTGCGTTAAAGCACTTGCAAATGTCGCCGATGGCTTTTACTCTGCTTCCTTTAGTCTCTTCAAAAAGCCGTGCTCTAAAGTTTTCAGGTTTAGAAGGCAATAAAAAAGCAAACGATCTAGCTAGAAGAGGAACGAACACTCCACTAACTGGACTAGAACCAACTCTGCTAAGATTATTGAAAGACTGGTTAAAAAAGGCTTCTATCTTTTTTCCTTAAATATATAGTACTTAGTACCCATCAATTTGGATTTCTAAGTAACAGTTGCACAAATGATGCTATGTTCGACCTTTTTAATAATGTATGTATATGTATACTCTAGCCTGAATAAACATCACTCTACAGCTACAATTTTCTGTGATTTTTCTAAGGCTTTTGACTGTGTAAATCATAATATCTTACTTAACAAATTGCAATACTATGGATTCAATGGAGTGCCGCTCGAATAGCTTAAATCATATCTTCGCAACAGAAGACAGCTTGTGAGGATTGATACGTCTATGTCTTCTTGTAAGCCTATAGAATGTGGTTGTCCCTCAGGGTTCAGTACATGGCCCTATTTTGTTTCTGGTGTTTATCAACGACATTGCAATTCTAGACATTAGCGGTAAAATCTGCCTCTTGGCGGACGATACTAGTTTCACTTGGAGCGGCCCAGATGTTACGGCACTATATGATACTCTCGATAATACTATATCCAGTGACTTACGCACCATAAAATCTTGGTGCGATTCTAATCTCCTATGCCTCAACCTTTCAAAAACTGAAGTTTTGTCATGTAAAAGTACTATACAACCTTTTGTATACTTAATAACACCACTATATGAAAGAACTGTTTATTATGCACTTTTTGAATCGCACCTCAGATATGCCCTTCCATTCTGGGGTACTTGCTGCGCGACAAAGTTTGATCGTATTTTCAAACTTCAAAAGAGAGCAATTCGATATTTATTGGGACTGAACAGTAGAGCTCACTGCCAGAATTTCTTTCTCTCCAAACCAAACCAAACCAAACCAAAGCCTCGGTATCCCACTGCCGGACAGCAGGTGCTCTATGGTTTCTTCTTTCTCAAAGCATTCTCTGCAGTGGTCGTCGTTGGAAATCTCTCATCTCACCAGGTTTATCCCCGTGGGACAGTTTTCAGTGACGAAACCTGCAATTGTTCTGTTCTTTTTGTGCTCTAGTAGTTGTTTTGTCTTTTTGCTGTACCTATATACCACTGGCCACAGTCTTCTTGCTGCTGGGCCTTGATGGTAGTTCCTATGGCTTCCTTCAGTGTGTTGATCGTCACAAGTGGTGGGTCATCTGCCACGGCCTCTCCCCTGGCTCCTTATTTGGAGAGTCTGTCTGCTTCTTGATTGCCCAATACATTGCTGTGACCTGGCACCCAACACAGAATAGCCCCGCCTTGACGCAGCCAGGACAGTGCTTCTCGGCAGTCCATCACAGTTTTCGATCTCACTGATTGCATGGTAATGCTTCTTAAAGAGCCCAAGCTTTCAGAGCATATCACGATATCCCCTATTAGTTTATCAGCAATTTTCTCTCGTATACAACTAGCCACTTTCTTCATGGCGTAAAGCTCTGCTTGTAGAACATTACAGCCATCGGATAGCCTTAAAGATCGTCGTATGTCTAGTTCCTGTGTCTCCTGAAGTTACGGAAGCATCTGTATGGACTACTATATTTTGCGTGTTCATTAATAGGTTAATAAGTTGCTTTCCCATTCTTCTCTTGTCGAGATGCGAATTCTTATTTTTTCTCCAGAATCATGTTAGGTGAGCATATAGTTCGTTTTCTGGTCTAGCAGATGTGGACTCGTGCTCGCCATGATTTTCTCTATGCCTAGTTCTGCAGATTGGATTCCCTTAATTGATTATTAGATTGGACACCCTTAGCGGCCAGATCCTTCACGAACCAGACGATTGATTGCAAGTCCAGAATTACTTCTAGCTTTGTTATTTACCATTTTTTGGTTTCCCGAGGTTGTTTTCAATGTTGACTTTTAAAATAATTAATTTTCTTTTCGATAAAAATAACGCACCAAGAAAAATATTATTAAATCCAAAAATCCCCTTAAAATAAATCAATAAATTGTCTAAAACCACACAAATAAAAATTAAACGCTTTTGTTTATCTGTTGCAGACCAATACACCCACCAATACAAACACACAAATTTAACGATCGTCTCAGTTAATGCCACAGCTTAATCAATTATCGGTCCGTCGCCGCCTTGATGCACTTGGATGGATTCGCTCATGTAAGTAGAACAATTCACTCTAAAACGGGAAAAACTAATCCATTTTCTAAGTTTCCATAAAAGTATTACTGATTTATGGCCATTTATTAATAGTCCAGGAAGTTACTTCCTTATTTATCTCTTTGATTTTTTGTTCAGAGGCTATCGGTTCATTCGTTATAATTTTGATGGCATTTTTGATGAAAAATAAGCTTGTGGCAACACTGGGCAACGATCTGTGCCATACTGGCACTCTCGAAATTACGAGGGTTAGTAGTTATTTCGAGGAAAATCACTATAATAAACTTGATACTCTACCAACCTTGATGTGTACCAATATCCTCTGGTTTTGTGCTAGAAAGTAAATGTTTATGCATATTATCATCGATAGGTTTATAGCTTCTGAATAACGGTCTAAGTAAAGCATCTAGCTCATTTGCCAGCTCAGAATTAGAATTTAGAGTTAGCAACTCGTATTTTCATTGGAGGATACTGTTATATTTATTTCAAACCAATAATCTTCGTATAATTTAATAAAATTACTGTAAATCACTATAAATGATGAATAATAAACAAAACATTTAAACAAAACAGACCACAGACCACACAAAACAAATTGTTGGTTAGTAGTAGTCAGAGATATAGATGTAGTAATATTTTGGTTTAATGGCCACAGCTGCCAGGGCTATCCGGCCGGTTGATAGAATTATTGTTGTTTAATAAAAATTAAAAAAAAAAAACATTAGAAAATTATAAAGCTAGAACAGTATACAGTTTTATATTAACTCTAATATTTTTAAAGTTTATAAAAAGCATTCATAAAAAAATATATATCCTTCAAATCCCAAAATTTACCAGCTGTTAGTAAGAAGTTTCACTTCAAATACAGGGTACCCCAGAAATAAGTGCAAATATTTTGAGGGCTGATAGATCTCGATAAAAGGATCATATTTTAATTTTAAGTCAAATACGTCCAAAATAACCGAGTTATTTAACTTTGAAAATATAAAAAAAAATGTTTTTTTGCTAAAATTTTGAGAACCACTGGATCTTTTCTGGATTTTCTTTCTTGTAAACTTAATCTAATACCTATGTTGCCATATTATGAAAAAATTATGTTTTTTAACTAGGACCTAAAAAATTTTTCAAAAAATCTCGAATTTTCAATTTTTTGCGAAAAAAAACTCATAGGCGTGTTTCTGGGGTTGAAATATACTACCAGTTAAAATACTTGCACTTATTTCTGGGACACCCTGTACATGCACATAGTACACACCCTGTTTTTTATGAAGAATGAAATATAAAAGAAAAATGGAGATTTCTAATTAAAATATTCGATTTTAGAGCTTTGAGTGCCCTGAATAGTATCTAGTCAATAACAAAATAAATGAGTAAAAAATCCTAAATTGCAAACAACTGTTTTTTTAAGAAAATTCACTTCCAACATCTCATCTACCTATCTATCATTAGATCCTAAAATACTTTAGTCAACAGTAAGAAACGCTATTCATGTGTGTACATTTTTATATATTTATAAACAAACTCATATATTTTACATACTGACTTATCCGTACTTAATTCATCCAGCAATATTTTTTTCATTTCCAAAAAAGGCAGCTATAATATGAGGTTCTATAAAATTAACTTTGCTCGATATTTTACAATAAATACAGGTGATTTTTGGCATCTCGAGAATGTTCGTTCCTATGAAATATTTATTGGATCAAACTTAAATCAATAAAGATTAACGAATATCTGTTTTGATGAGGCGGTTATTCCGAATTAACTCTGATACGCGACCAAAATACTATAAAATGCATTTTTCACATTCCTAAATGGATTAGAAAACATAATAGGAGTAATATACATATACGTAACACCTGCATAAAACTAACATTTCAATCGTAATGCAAAATCAATGCGGAAACAGTTTAGATAACATTTTTGCTCGTTCATTGATATATTTACTTGTTTGACTGACATTAGTAAGTTATAAAGTTTACAGTTTGCAATAATAATCCTCACCATGATATATGGAAGTTATACGCATTAAACAAATTACAACAGAGACACCTTAGTCTCAAACATATCGGTCCTGGAAAAAGCTAGCTGCGAGAGCGCTGAAGTCATGATTACTAAATCCCGCTTAAGATGGGCTGGTCACGTATGCATGATGCAAGAAAACCACCTACCAAAAACTCTTCTTTACGGTGAGTTTGTAGACGGTAAGAGGAGTCCGGATGGACAACTGAAAAGGTACAAGGATATTTTCCACGAAAACTTAAATGGGATGAACATGCAGATTCGGTGGGAAAAAGCAGGGACAATAGAAAGCAATGGAAAAGAATTGTAAACTCAGTTAACAACGACAACCAAAAAGTAAAGAGTTAACAAAGTATAGAGACACCTTGTCTCAAACATATCGGTCCTGGAAAAAGCTAGCTGCGAGAGCGCTGAAGTCATGATTACTAAATCCCAGATAGATGGTCACATTATGCATGATGCAAGAAAACCACCTACCAAAAACTCTTCTTTACGGTGAGTTTGTAGACGGTAAGAGGAGTCCGGATGGACAACTGAAAAGGTACAAGGATATTTTCCACGAAAACTTAAATGGGATGAACATGCAGATTCGGTGGGAAAAAGCAGGGACAATAGAAAGCAATGGAAAAGAATTGTAAACTCAGTTAACAACGACAACCAAAAAGTAAAGAGTTAACAAAGTATCGAGATTTTTGAATGTCCAGAGTGCGGAAGAGAGATAACGGATTAGTATCGGACTTTTCAGTCACAGAAAAGCTCATGAAAGAAAACGCTTTGCATAGCCATCTTCTGATGTGTGTGAAATACTCGTCAGCGAGTAATGGCCAGTATAGTCTGTCCAACGACAAGATCCCTGCAGTAATAGATGTGTCTGTCATTTTAATTTCAAAGTAGTTTATTTTATTTTACAAAGAAATAAGTTGGTACAATTGGAACGCGTAATTAATATATTTAAATTTTGAGTGACAAGTGATTACTTCAAAATATTGTGAAAAAAACTGTATGAAACTAAAAAAATCTCATCTTATTGGTTAATTAACTTTAATCTTAATTTTTTCTGCAGTACTAAAATGTATTATTTACCTAACGTGTGATGTTATTTTACACATACTCCAGTTTTTGGTACCATATACGAGATGGTATACAACTTTATTTGTGGCTATATAACTCTCTGGCAAACTGTGTCTCTGGCGGTCTCTGTGCACCGAATATTAACTGTAAACTATGGTCTGGGTCAACACTTAATTTTCCCTCGAGTTTTCCTCCACTTAATTTAAAAAAAAACACGAAACACAAGTAACAACACAGTCCAAAATGCAAAATGCAAAATATTTATCATTTCTATTTGACATAATTTGACACAAAATTATAACCTATAATTTGGCAAGAGTTTGCCAACTCTCAAAAATCTTAAGTCGAGTTCACACGCATAGGTGTCCGTTTGTCGTTCATCGTTGCGTCAGACCAATAATATTGAAATATGATCTGACATTTTTCAAATAAACCAATAAAACTGGTTAAAAACAATAAGAGACGACGCATGACGTATTTATTTATAAACCCATCCATAGTCAACTTAAAAAATATTAGAAACTTTTTTTAGTGAAATAAATGGATTGGTATATGGAAGTCATCTGCTTTTTTTCTGTCATTGTCTGTCGAAATCTTACTTGAGAAAAAAAACAGAGTTATAGTAGTAGTAGTATAAAAGTTTACTAATTACTGATCATTGAATAGAACTTGAAGGTGTGATACTGAATTAATGAAGTAGAAATTTGAATTAGAAAACTAAAGTGTTTTCTGAGTAGTAATATTTAGTCTTTTGAAATATGGTTTCTTGATACCCACCTTTCGTTTTTTGCCTCAGCCGAGGAGGAAGATCCCTGAGGCGGTAAGCATTTTTTATTGTTTTTATTTTTTGTATTTCTGTTTTGAATTGTTTGAGTTGTGTCCGCTATATTATCTTTGTTGGCTGCCACCCGGTACATTCAAAATTTTAGCATATACAGGGTGAGTCTTAAATAAGTGCAAATATCTTTAGAGGTAGCATATTTCGACCCCAGAAACCCATTTATGAGGCTTTTTCGCGAGATTTTTTTTTGAAAATTGGGTACTTTTTGAAAATATTTTTGGAATTTTTTTAGTTTCTAATTAAAAAACATAATTTGTTCGTAATTTGGCAACATAGGTAGTAGATTAAATTTACAAGAAAGAAAACCCAGAAAAGATCCAGTGATTTTCAAAATTTTCGCAAAAAATATTTTTTTTTGGAAATTTTCAAAGTAAAATAAAGGTTGATTCTCACTATACCTTCCGTTTCCATTCCATATCCATTCCATATACCTTCCGTATTTTTTATTGTATTGACGCTATACGTAAGCTTCCGTTCCGTATCAGTTCCATACTATTTATTGCACAATGCATATCATTACGACAGTTTTATTTTAAAAATTTGTATCTTTTGAAAAAGGTAATAGATTTAATTAAGAGGTGAAAGAATAAATAAATATCAGCAAAATGGTCATAGAGCTGGAACAAATGCAAGAACTTGACAACGCTGTTTCCGATACGCTTCAGACCATCCGCCAAAAAAATATATGGAAGGAAAGGATATGGAACGGAAGGGAAACGAAACGGATAGTGTGCATTGTCCTATTCATTTACATGATATAATATTTTATGTAAACGGAAGGGAAACGGAAGGTAGCTGACACGGAAGGTATACGGAGAATCAAAAAAACCTTTACTCGGTTATTTTGGATTTATTTGAAAAACGGTAAAGAGAAAATACGTTTCTTTTATCGACATCTACCATCCCTGAAAATATACTTGCGTGCATAGAAATCGGCCCAAGGCAAAATTTTAAAGTTAGCTATATATTTTTTAGAATCTATTTGTCAGATTAAGAAAAAATACATGCTGCTTGAAAGACAATTTCATATTCTTTGAAAAGAGTTTAAAGCTATTAATTTGTATTTTGGTTTCTTTGAATTAAAATTATTAAATTAATGCATGAAACAAATTATCGTTTTTTATTACTAAGAGGTATGTTATTATTTATTTATTTATTTATGGACAATTAACTAAACTAAATTTTCAATAATGGGTATGACTCCCTCTTAACACTGAACATCTCTCATACGATTTGGCATAGATTCGATCAAATTTGATATTGTTTCTTGCGGGATATTAAGCCACTCTTCCTCTACTGCAACAATGAGCTCTGGGATAGAAGTTGGGGCTCTTCGTCTAGTACGAATTCTTCGTTTTAGCTCATCCCATAAATGTTCTATCGGGTTTAAGTCTGGACTGCATGCTGGCCATTCCATAACCCGAAATCCGACTTCTGAAATGTAATCGTGTACGATTCTTGATGTGTGTGCCTTCGCATTGTCACGCATAAAAGTGAATTCGTTTCCAATGTAGTCGACGTAAGGTACCACATGAACTCCTAAAATCTCCTCGATATACTTAGCACCAGGTAAACCTCCTCTCCCGTGCCGACGCGACAGTCGCCCCAACGGATGAAAACTAGGTCGGTTCGCGCAGTCATGGAAATTGCATCCCAGATCATGCAGGAACCACCTCCATAAGCAATCCGCTCCTCAACGCAGCATTCTGCGAATCGCTCGCCTGGCCTCCGGTACACTTTTCTTCTTTGGTCGCTACCAGAGAGGCATATCCTGGTCTCATCTGAGAATAAAACAGATTCCCATTGTCCTAGTGTCCAATTCAGATGTTCCAGTGCAAAACGCAGGCGTGCTTGACGATGAGCTGGGGTAACTTTTGGACCAATTGCGGGTGTTTTGGGGGTCATGTTCCTTTCCTTCAATCTTCGTCTCACTGTCCACTGACTAATAGTCACCCTTCGTGTTTCACGAAGCTGCTGTTGCACCTGAATAGCATTAAGACGCCGATTTCTTAACATTGTTGACACAATAAAGCGGTCATCACGATCCGTTGTATGTCTCTTTCTACCAGTTCCAGATCGACTACGAAAGGATCGAGTCTCCTCATATCGTTCACACACTCTTCGAACCGCTCCGCGTGTCATATGTAGTTGTCGAGCTACAGCTCTCTGTTTAAATCCATTTTCGATTAAAGCGATTACTTGGGCGGCTTTTTCCGGTGATGTATACATTAAATTGAAACACTAATCAAACAATGAAACACAACTAATCAAAGAATAAAAGAACAATGTGAAAATTTCGATTACAAAGGTAGTAATTGCAATATTTGACAAGTTTGTTATTCTTATTGTCTCCACAACACAAATACCTTTTGTTTGTTTACCCGTTGGTACGCATATAAACGATAAGTACCCTGAATTAATGTATGCTCTTATTAAAGCATGTTAAATTGTCTTTGAAACAGCTCATATTTTGTACTTGCCATGATAAATATATTCTAAAAGACACAGTTAAAACCAAAATTTCACAGTGGACCGATTTCTATGCACGTAAGTTTATTTGCGCATATTTAAAACTCACTCTGTATAATACCCTGTTATATTTTCAGTAAATTAATTGGTTTTATTATAACTTAGTCCAATATTGTTTCTAAATGAGAACCTACCAATATAAATATTTAGACGAAGTCTAAGCAATTAATAATTCTTTTAATTATTCTTTTACCGTTAAGTGTACTATTGCGGCTATTAACAGTTAAATTAATAACTTAATGGGATAGAAACAAAAATAGTTCCAAGAATATCGGTAAATATAATATTAATACCGTGATTTTAAAAACGCTTAATTTATGATACACCAACGTAGGTTAGTTACTACGTAGGCTTAGGTTATAAAGCAAATAGCAAATAGCTTTAGCACAATAAAAGTGTTTGCATCGCGTTTAATTATACTATTTATTGCTGTCGCGGTCGAAGTACAAAAGTTTTCGTAGTCCCCATTTGATATCAGGGGCAAATTCTATCTAATAGGATAATAATTTTAAAGCCGCATCTATCTATAGTCTAACGACAAAATCCTTGACAGTGGTAGATGTATCTGTCATTTTAATTTAAAAGTAGTTTATTTTATTCTACAAAGAAATAAATTGGTACAATTGGAACGCATAAAATTTGAGTGACAAGTGATTGCTTCAAAATATTCTGAACAAATTGGCGCCGGGAGGCATGTACTAAGCGCACGTACTTAGCGCACGAGGCGCCGCCCATACTACAATATCTTCTTCTCGCCTGTTTGGTTTCGTCGTCTCTACCGGTTAGACCATAGGGTTAGACTGACAAGTTGTCGCTCCATCGTTTTCGTGGACATCCTAAGCTTCTGCGACCTAGCGGTGATTTGTCGCGTGCAACTCTCATTATCCTTCTGTCCATTCTGCTGATATGGTCGTTCCATTCTTCCTTTCTGCTGAGTACCTACCTACTCATTTAAATTTTCCACCTTGCACGCTCTTCTTATGCTTTCATTTCTCTCCCTGTCCAGAAGCGTATTTCCAGCTATTCTGCGTAGTACTCTCATTTCGGTTGTTTCTAGTAGTTGTTTAGTTTTCGCTGTATCAGGTCGAGTTTCTGCAGTGTATGTCATTATTGGTCGTACCGTTGCCTTGTAAATTCTTGCTTTAGTCTTCACCTCAATGTTTTTATTTTGCCATATTGTATCATTCAGGCATCCTGCTATTCTGGTTGCCTTCGTTGTCCGTTCTCGCACCTCCGCTTCTACATCACCGTATCCTGAGATTTCTATGCCTAGATACTTAAACTTCATCTCTTGCTGAATAACATTGCCCTCGACTTCCAGTTTGCATCTTAGTGGTACTTTTGATGTCGTCATGCATTTAGTTTTCTGGGTCGATATTATCATATTAAGTGATTTGGCAGTGCAATTAAATCGATGTAATAAGCGCTGTAGATCGTTCTCATTTTCAGCTATCAATACGGCGCCGGCGTCGTCGGCATAGCATAGAATAGTAATTTCCTGGTCGCCCATACTGTATTCCTTCAGTAAACGTACATTCCCTATTATTTCGTCCATAATGATGTTGAAAAGAAGAGGGCTCAGGGAGTCACCTTGTCGGATACCACAGCCTACATTTATTGGTTCGGTCAGGACCCCGTTAATTTTAGCTTGAATTTGGTTCGCTTCATATATGTTTTGTATGGTTTTAACGAGGTTGTGTGGGATTTGCCTATTGTAAAGAAGGTGTACAACGTCTCTTAGCTGCACACGGTCGAACGGTTTTTCTAAATCAATAAAACACATAGAAGCTGGTTTGTTTGGTTTGGTCTTATGACAAAAACCGCATCTGTGCATGATCTGCCCGATCTGAAACCTTGCTGTTCATCTGCTAAGCATGTTAAGTCGTTAATTTTTGTTATTATCACTTTTGTCGTAAGTTTTAGTGTAGTGCTTAGAAGATTTATGCCTCTATAGTTTGAGGGCAGCTTCTTATCTCCTCTTTTAAACCTCAAGATAGTGGTGCTGGTTCGCCATTCATCGGGTATCCTGTGTTGGTAAAGGATTTTTTGAATTAGGGATGTTAGCTGCTGTATGAGATTTCGGCCGCCATATTTAAGTAATTCGTTGGGGATATCATCTTGCCCTGGGCTCTTCCTATTCTTTAGCTTTCGAAGGGATGTAATTATATCGGCTGCCTCAATCTGTACGTTGTCGTTGGTCATTATTTCGGGTGTATTTAGTTCAACCTCTATTTCTTCTGATTTGTATAGTTCTGTCAAATAATCAATCCAATACTAAAATATGTTAATAAAAAGTTGGTAGGCAGTTCTTTTAGTTTCAAAGTAAAGGAATTTTTCCAATTTTGGTTCGCGGTTATTTCCCCTATCCGCCAGCTGGGGTCGCGTCCGATGGGAGTTTGGAGTTCTCTACACGGACTTTCTCAAAAACGGACTACGGAAACGCGGAATATCTAAAAACTGCGACTTTGACTGATTTTGATGTTATTACAAATTTTGCAAATATATTATTCCTAATCTTAATTTGAAAACCGCGTTTCGCTAGATACTGTAAATTTGGAGTTACGATTTTTTAAAATTTTTAGCCCCCTCCCATACCCCCTTACCAACCCCCCACCCCCACCAAAAACTAATGGCCAGATTCTCGGGCGCCTCAGTATTTTTGTGCCAAATTTGGTTAAAATCGGTTTAGCGGTTTCTTAGAAAGCCCTGTCTTAGAAAAAAAAACAGAGTATACATAACGTTTTTGAGTTATCGTGTTACAGACGGACAGACGGACAGACCGACACACAGACAGACACCATGAAAACATTTTGTGTTTAGGTCATTTATGACCCAAATAACTCATTTCGAGTGGAATTAAAAAACCTTTTTTTTGCCGATCTTAATAGCCTACCATGATGGTCGGCTAAAAAAAAATGTATAGCACTGAAAAAAATCTAATCGAGTCTTTATTTCAAA
Organism: Sitophilus oryzae; assembly: GCF_002938485.1. NCBI lineage: Eukaryota > Metazoa > Arthropoda > Insecta > Coleoptera > Curculionidae > Sitophilus > Sitophilus oryzae. The sequence continues at coordinate 449,694 of NW_022146286.1, forward strand.
AAAATTACGGTATGTGTTGATACCTACGTGTTAATACAAAACAAACAAGGGTGTATTTTAAGCAAAACACCACCTACAAAAAATATAAAAAAGAAGTAATTCTTACTTTCAAGCTTCAAGAAACTTCCTTCATTTATTATTATATTTATCGATATAACTTATGTACAAATATTTATTTTAATATTGCACAGAAATAAATGAAATACAATATAAATAAAACAAAATATTTTATTAATAATAACACTTACTGAATTTTATACCTTAAAGGTTGATTTGCTAACTTTAGTCTTATTTTTTTTAACCAGTACCATTCGGCATTATCCTTTCTGCAGTAATAAAATCTATTATTTACCTATCGTGTGAAGTTATTTTACAACTACTTCTGTTTTTAGTACCATATGCGAGATGATATACAAACTTTACTGATGGTAACTTTATTGGTGTAAAAACTCTCTGTCTGGACATCCAATGTTAACTGTAAATTGTGCTCTGGGTCTACAGTTCATTTTTCCTCGATTTTTCCTCCACTTAACTTCGAAAGACACAAAACAAACGTAATAACACGAACCAAAATGCAAAAACAATTCGTAAATATTTATAATCTTCTAAAACACAAAACATCCTAAGGGGGATGTTTTGTCGACATAATTAACGCATAATTTAACGCATTTTTTTGTATGCCATAATTTGACGCAAATTTATAACCTATAATTTGACTTTGACAAGCCTCAAAAATCTTAAGCCGAGTTCATACGCTTTAGCGTCGATGCATCGTTCATCGTTGCGTCGCTTGAAATATGACCTGTCAATTTTGAAATAATCCAATAAAACTGGTTAAAAACAACAAGAGACGACGCATGACGGGTTTATATATAACTCCATCCATAGTTAACTTAAAAAATATTAGACACTTTTATTAGTGAAATAAATAGATTGGTATGGACCAAGAACGGTAAACTAATAGGATTGCTCATCCTCATAAGACGTACGTTCGCCTCTTCCCGCGCTTCAGCTGACAGTTGTGACGTCATTGTAGTCCTTGTCAAAGCCTTGTTATGATAGTGTGTATTATTAGTTGTCTATGGTAAACTTATAAAAATAACAGCTGAGAAATTTTGAGTTAATTATTTTGTCAATTTTAAATGTGAAAAAGGTGTCTTGAAAGTTTTTAGAGCTATAGAGTGTATAAATACGTTCATTTTGTGTTGTGCATTGTGACAAAGTACTTACTAAGTGCCCACGATTTTGTTTATTAATTATTTTAAAGCAAAATATGGAAGTACTCTAAAAAGAATGCTTGCAAAAGGTGATGCTCGGAACTGCTGTTCTTAAAAATGCATTATCCGAGTATTTAATACGATCTATACAGTTAATTTTCTATACTGCATACATATAAGGTGTTTAAATAAATAAAGTAAATAATGAACATTTTGCATTCGGCAACCAATAATGCACGTGTGTGTATTATTGGTTGCCGGATAAGGACTAATAACCATGACAAGGACTACAATGACGTCACAAAGCGAGTAGTTTTCGCATGCACCTGGCGGACACTTTTGGCTGAATGAGCAGTCCTATTAGGTTAACTGTTCTTGGGTATGGACGTCTCTGCTCTTTTTCTGTCATCGTCTGTCGAAATCTTTTCTGTCATCGCCTGTCTTAGAAAAAAAAACAGAGTATACTGTAACGAAAATTTATTTTCGTTGTGCTTGCCTTTGGATTATTTTACTTTTAAACGAGGTTTTTACAGTTTGCAATTTTACTCGCATTGACACTTGACCCTCGGGTACCATACTTTTTCCCCGTTGGATGTTGTGCGTCGGATACTAGAATTAGATAAACGTTCAATTCGATAATATAAGTATCGTATATATATATATCGTTAATCAATTGTTATAATCAATTAATATAATTAATTAATTTAAAATATATTTTTTTATCGTTTTTTAATAATTCTCAATGGTACTTAGCAAAGTTGAACTTATTATTTGGATTTTAATATGTTTTTGTTCAACGATTATAAATTAAGTTGCTCTTTTCATGGATCGTGCCATCCATCACGAGAATCCATGGAGTACCAAATTACACCAAATGGTACGGTGTACAAAATATTGCAGACTGTAAAACACCGTAGATTGTTTTAGGCAATTCATAATACAATAGTTGCAATTTTTGGTTGCCTACCTACTGTTTGAGATTCATTTGTTTATTTTTAACAGAGGTTAAGTGAATTTTCCTTGTTATCAGTGCTAATTGATTAAGATGCAATTGTTTCCTTCATTTTAAGGTATGTAAGGAGTCGTTAAGTATTATTTTTATTAGTAGTTGAAATTTTATCGAGAATTAGTTTAACAACGCATGACTATTTTAATTCGATCTGATATGTCAAGATTTTCGGGAGAAGGGGTATGGTTAATATAAAACTAAAAATTTTAAAATTTTGCCTTCTTCTCTTCTCATCTCTGCTCTGGTCATTTGGTCATTATTCCAATTTGTTTGAGATTTTATTTTTTCTTCAAGATTGCACGCTGAAAGTACGATTTTATTTGATTTTACTATCTGGTTCTATTTAACAATTTATTTTCAGCAATTATTTCAGTGCTTTTTAGTAGCCTTAATATAAGGCTACCTATTGTTTTCTTTTCAATTGTTTTTTATATATCATATAGCTACAGTTTTTTCTCATAAGAGCACGTGCTTAGACGTATCGTAAGATAGTTTTCTACTCTACTATCTTTCGAGTTATAAATAACTAATTATTGTCTTATTTTTTCTACCTATATATAATATACGGAGACGCCACAACGTGGAACAGGAACACAGACAGGTGTTCGATACAGAGTCAGGCTGTCCGAGAGAACCAACTGCTGCAGGAGTACGATCAGGAAGATCCCAGGAAAAGCAGGCCTTTGGTAAGTAAAGCTTTATAATTTCATTATTAACGACTATAGTCATCTTTGAAAAACTTTACTTGCCAGAGGGTGGCTTCTCCATACCTGGACCCTGTGGTGGTTATTTTTCTCGTTGGACGGGCTCCTCGACAGATAAGATTTTTTTCTAATTTTTCTTTCTTGCCTTATCTGTTGATTACCTTAATTTTTAATAGATCGTAAATTTATTATTAATATTTATTTTTTATAATTTAAATCGTCTCTTCGTATTGCATTTTTTTTTAGATTTTGTTTTTTAGCACGTGCAAAGTAATAAATAATTGTCTGATAGAACCACGGTTTTTTTATCCAATTTTTATTATAAAATCGTACCTATAGTGTGGTAGTGGTCTTGATATTTTTTTTATTAAATTGATCTTACATTTTTTTGAGAGAGACAGAGAGAGATATACATTTTATCTTTGCCTATTTTTTTTTAAATAATTTGGACAATACTCAATTCTAATTTCATTTAAGCTGTTATGGCCAGATTTCAAAATTTATTCAATTAAATTAAAATTTTATTAAATTTAATTATTAATATTAAATTTTCAAGTTGATAATAGAATTTTGTCTGTTATTCGTAATTTTTTTTATTGGTTGGCTTTTAGAGAAGACTAACAATTTATTGGTTAAATACCAATTTGTTTTTGATGCCTTTCGGCTTTTGCATTTTAAAATTGATCAATTTTAATTTTAATTTTAAAGCTAGCTTTAATTTTAACTCTTATTAATAGTAATTAGATTTAATTTAAATATTGTTAAGCTAAATAACTATACCTTCGATTTAAATTTTGATTTACCGTCATTTGCCATTGGCCACAAACAGACAGTCGACTGGGTACTGTTGAACACTACCACACAACTGGGTACTTAACCATTGTTTCGAATAGCATACTGCTGTTTGTTATCTTCTAGGAAGATACGAGAATTGATCCTCCCCATAAGTAGCTCACGCACTGAGACTGGTGGAGTCTCACAAGCTCTCCAACGTTAGCCGAACTGTTACGCTACCCACCAGCGGACGAGTGCAGCGAAGAGGGTGAGGCCTTTCTCCCAATAACGAACCAACCGAAGCAGATGAAAATTTAAGTATCCCAGTTATATTGTATCTAACCTTATATAGTCAAGACTGTCACAGCCAGCCAATTGTATTAGTATAAGTTAGAATATAGGTAGTATTTTTAAAAAAAAGAACTTGTTTTATTTAATTCCAAAGCATACTTCTAAATTCATCAACATCCAGAATTTTGTGGGTTATACATTTGGCACCTGAAACGTGGGGCTCTTGGCATTTTGTCGAGACTGCACTTTGGAAGTTTGCTTTGGAGTTGAATATTTTGACTGTATTTAGTCTTCTCTCAAATTTTAGTAACCAGAATTTTCACTTTCAAAGAATTCTATTATCATATTAAATTTTGAAATTTTCTCTTTTGCTATTTTTTGGCTATATTAATTTTTTTATCTGGCTTTGGCAGTTTTTTTAATTTTTTAAATATTTCATATTACCACTTCTGATCGTTGATTATCGTAATTTTATCTTAACTTTTATCGTAAATTTTGAACTATGGATCCAAATTGTCTTAAAGATGCCGAACTATGCTATGAACTTAGTATTCGTGGTTTAGAAACCACCGGGAACGTTGATGCTAAACGTAAACGTTTACGCGGCGTATTGAATCAACAATCTTCAAATAGAAGTCTTGTTTCCATTAACAACCCTTTTCTTTTTAATGACGATGTTAAACTATTTCTCGATTCTCTTCTTGATTTGTCGAATGTGATAAAAAATTATGCTGGAGTCAGGAATGACCCTGCTTTTAAACGTATAGATACTCGCTTGACTCATTTATCTAACAGATTTAATAATTTTAACATTATCTCTGACGACGATCAGCAACAGGCTGATACGTTAAAATTAAAATTGATTGATTTGGAGGGTGAGTTTGTGTCGAAGGTATCTGAGTTCGCTCCGATGACTTCTACACCAACTCAAGCAGTTTCGATGCCTTTACCATCTACATCTCATAGTTTACATTCGGCAAATATTTTTAAATGGAACGTCCATTTTTCGGGTTCAAGTAATGAATCATTAGTTGCTTTTCTGGAGAGAGTAGAACTTTTGCGACAAGCTCGTGGACTTTCTAAATCAGAACTTTTTGCGTCCGCATTGGATCTCTTTAAAGACCAAGCATGGACTTGGTTTGTTAGTAATAAAAGTCGTGTTTCGGATTGGGATAGTTTAGTAACTAAATTAAAGGAAGATTTTCTTCCCTATCATTATGATATAGATCTTTTGGAGGAAATTAGGAAACGAACTCAGGGTTCTAAAGAACGTGTTACTATTTATATTGCAGTTATGGAGAGCTTATTTAGAAGATTATCGAATCCTCCTGATGAGCAGACTATAGTAAACCAAATAAGACGTAATTTATTGCCACATTATATTTCACATTTAGCTTTGGTTGATACTAGCACTATTGCCAGTTTATCTACTAGTTGCAAACGTATTGAGGAATCATTATCTTTGTCTGATCGTTATAAACCTCCACCTTCTCGTACGTCTGGTTTACTGGAGCCTGATCTTAGCTGTGGTTCATCTTCGGGAAATTTCAGTAGTAAAAATGTTAGTACTCTCAGTAACAATGTTACTTGTTGGAATTGTGATCGGGTAGGACATGCTTACGGTAATTGTCGTAGTCCGCGAACGATATTTTGTTTCTCTTGTGGTTACAAAAATAAAACAAGACCAAATTGTCCCAAGTGTACTTCAAAAAACTTGGCCGGCACCAGTGGTGGCCCCAGAGGAGCGACCACTGGTCCGTTTCAAAATCAACAGTCCGGAAATCAAACCACCGTCCGAAGCGCCAATTTACCAAGTACGTCTCAACAAGGTCACAATACCAAAACCAAAGATCCCAAACCAAAAAACCAACCTCAAAACAATTAAAATCACAGTTAACTGATTGGGATAATTGGCTCAAAATTGTGCGAAATTTTTCTTTTTCTTCAACTAAAAATATAAGCCCCTTGCTGACGCAAAAGGTTCAAGATAATCGTCATTATATATCTATATCGTGTTTTAATCATGTGTTTCTGGCATTAATTGATGATGGATCAAATAGTTCAATTTTGGGTAGCGATGCGTATAATATTATTAACAAATTTAATCTTGAAGTTCACTCTGATCGTTTATTTAACGTGTCTGCAGCCGACGGTCGTTCATTAAACGTTGTTGGTTATGTATATTTACCGTTGACTATAGGTAGTCAGACGTTAAATCTTAAAGTTTTAGTTGTACCGTCGTTATGTCACGAACTTATACTTGGCATAGATGCTCTTAAAATGTTTGGTTTTACTATTGATTATCTTAATTCTAGATATTTTTTGCATGAGTCTGAAAAGCAGGATATTTGTACCATTAATACTATTACTTCTTTTGAAAATTTATCTTCTTACCAGAAACAGTCACTTGAGAACATAATAAATTTGTTTAAAGGGCTTTCTTCTAAAGACAAACTTGGTCTCACTAATTTAATCTCTCATCATATCGATACTGGTACAGCTAAGCCCTTCAGGCAAAGACAGTATCCGTTATCACCGGCTATGCAGAAATTTTTAAATGAAGAGATTGATGAGATGCTTTCTTTGGGTATTATCGAACCTTCACAATCTCCTTGGTCTAGTCCACTTTGGCTAGTCAAGAAAAAGGATGGCGAATATAGAGTTTGTTTTGATGGTCGTAAATTAAATGAAATTACCGTTAAAGATAGTTATCCTTTACCTTTGATCGACGGAATTTTAAATAAATTAAGAAACGCTAAATATCTGACTTCGATAGACCTTCGTAAGGCTTTTTATCAGGTTCCTTTGGAAGAAAGTTCTAAACAAAAGACTGCTTTTATTGTTCATGGCCGGGGTGTTTTTAATTTTAAGGTTATGCCTTTTGGTTTATCTAATTCTCCTCAAACTATGATGAGATTGATGAATCAAGTTATAGATCCTAGTTTGGAACCATTTGCTTTTTGTTATCTTGATGATATTATCGTAGCTACTCCTGATTTTCAAACCCATCAGGATATTTTAATGAAAATTTATTATCGGTTGAAGAATGCTAATTTAACTATTAATTTAGACAAGTGTGAATTTTGTAGACCATCTCTTACATATTTAGGTTTTCTTGTAGATCAAAATGGTTTAAGAACCAACCCTGAGAAGGTAGATTCTATTTTAAATTTTCCAGTTCCTAAAACTACTACTCAAATTAAACGTTTTATCGGCTTGGTAAGTTATTACCGCCGTTTTATCAAAAATTTTAGTTCTACTTCTTCCGCTATTACTGATCTTTTGAAGGGCCGAAAAAAGGGTCAGCCGATAACTTGGACTGACGAGGCGGAAAAAGCGTTCATTGATATCAAAAATCGACTCACCACCAGTCCGGTCTTGGCTGCTCCGGATTTTAATGAGCCTTTTGTTATTCAAACAGACGCTAGTGACACTGGTCTTGGAGCTGTGCTCTATCAGAGGTCAGACGGTGTAGAACATCCGGTAGCGTACGCAAGCCGCACTTTAAACAAATGTGAACGTAAATACACTGTAACGGAGAAGGAATGTTTGGGAGTGATTTTTGGTATCGAACGTTTTCGAAGCTACGTTGAGGGTACTCATTTTACTGTAGAAACGGATCATGCTTCATTAATTTGGTTGAAAAATATGAGTAATCCAGCGGGAAGACTGGCTCGGTGGTCTTTAAAATTAGCACAGTTTGATTTTACAATTGTTCATAGGAAAGGTTCTACGATGGTAGTGGCCGATGCCTTATCGCGTTCTAATTCTGAATTAGCTGTACTAAATTCTTCTAGTTTTAAGCCTTGCAAATGGTACCAAACTCTTTTTGATAACATTCAGACTGATCCGGACAAGTATCCTACTTTTTGTATCAAAGACAATATTATTTATAAACATATTTCTCATAAAAATATTTTATTGAATAATTCATATGAATGGAAAATTGTAGTACCGACTCCAAATCGTACTGATGTCTTAAAAATGTACCACGATGATCCAACTGCGGGTCACTTTGGAGTATCTAAGACACTATCGCGTATCCTAGAATTATATTATTGGCCAAAATTACGGCAAGATGTTATTAAATACGTAAAAAGATGTAGCATCTGTGCAGCAAGTAAAAGTTCAAATTTTCCTAGAGCTGGTTTAATGGGTTCTTATCGTAATATAAATTTTCCATTTCAAATGATTTCCGCTGATTTATTAGGCCCGTATCCTAGATCTAAGAATGGAAATCAGTATGTCCTTGTTATTGTTGATTGGTTTACCAAGTTTGTTTTAGTTCAACCTTTAGCTAAAGCCACTACTAAGGCTGTTACCAAATTTATCGAGAATCAAGTATTTCTAATTTTTGGTGTTCCTCAGATTTTTTGTTGTGATAATGGTTCTCAATTTATTAGTAAAGATTTTAAAAAGTTAATGGAAGAATACAAGGTACAGAAAATATTTTATAATGCTCGATATCATGCTCAGGTTAATCATACTGAGAGAGTTAATCGAGTTATAGTTACCGCCTTACGTTCGTACATTCATGAAAATCATAAAACTTGGGATACTAATATCTTTGAAATTGCACAAGCTATTCGCTTAGCTAAACACGATGTTACTGAATACTCTCCCGCTTTTTTAACTTTTGGACGAAATATTCCAGTCTCAGGAGATTATTATGGTAATATTTCGGAAAATGACCAGAATATACCAGACATTTCTGAAAAGATTCATTTAGCCAATGATTTGCAGCAGTTACCCAAGGTTTATGAGGAGGTACGAACCAGGTTAAAGTCCGCTCATGTAAAAAACACCAAATATTATAATTTAAGGAAAAGAGATTTTCAATTTCATGTTGGTGATTACGTTTGGAAGAAGAATTTCCAACTTTCTAACGCTGTAAATGATTTTTCTGCAAAATTAAGTCCTAAATTCGTACCTTGTATTGTCGATAAAGTTTTATCTCCTCTTGTTTATCATTTAAAAGATAAACATGGTAACAGTCTTGGTAATTTTCATATTAAAGATTTAAAACCTAATTTCGTAACTGATGACCATTCTGATTTGGATTCGGACGACCTTTCCGACGATCAGAGTAGCAACTAGATTCTCTTGGATTATTTTTTTTTTCCTCTCTGTTTATTTTTCTTCTCTTTCGTGAACTTTCGTTCTTTCCGCTCTACATGGTGGGCGAGTTGGATATACCTCTGATATGGCGCGATAACGTATCAGTGGTGTATTCAACAGGGAAGACTAATTATGTACGGGTTCCCCGTGACGGTAAAAGTCCGTCAAGAGACAGTTGGAAGTTGCCTTCAGCTCTTCCAACTTTTTGTTTGGCACCGCTTTTGTTCTTAAAGGGCGCCAACCTTAAGTTGACGACCCTCGCGGTGCTTTTTACTGTAAGTGTCCCTTAAATGTAATGGCAGTTTTACCGTATCGCTACCTATCGTTGAAAGGATTCACGATCTATGCTACGGGATGTTTATTAAAACTGCCCTGTTTAAATTTTCTATAACTTGAATTATTATATATATTTCTATAACTTAGCTTTTAAATTTTGACTTTTATCTTGGGGGGCGTTGATGGGTATTGTGCTTGTGTTGAGTTCGGGTGGGACGAACTGATCATCAGTACGCTTTATTTCTTTATATATCGTGCCCGTGCTTAGTTTGGCGCGAAACGAACTGGTCACGGATACGATAGTCTGATTTTTCCGATTTTCCCCTAAGCTTTCTTTCTCTTTCTCTCTCTCTCTCCGCAATTTTCAATTATTTATATATCTTGTATCCGTGATTGATTTGGCGCGAAACAAGCCAATCATGGATACGATTTGTTTAATTTTTTCTCTTTGCAAATTTTTAATTATCTTATATATTTTGTGCCCGTGATTGATTTGGCGCGAAACGAGCCAATCATGGATACAATCAGTTCAAATTTGGACTCTCGTTTACTTTATATATCTACTTCTTGTACTCATTGCGTTTTAGTGCTTGACGATTTCTTGCAGTGCCTTTAAGGTTGAATTTGTTTTATTATCTTTACGTTTATCTTATCATTAACCTGTTAACGTAATTAATAGTTTCCTAGCCTATGCAGATTCGACCTCGCACATTTGTGCTGGCGCCCAATTTTAATATTTTGTCTAATTATCTGATTATTTTCACCTTAGTGACAGTTGCATCTTGGTCTTTCAATTGAGTAATATTTCTTTGAAAAATATTCAAACTTGAGTTCTCATATTTTTCTTTCCGGGAAGGAGGAGTGTAACGAAAATTTATTTTCGTTGTGCTTGCCTTCGGATTATTTTACTTTTAAACGAGGTTTTTACAGTTTGCAATTTTACTCGCATTGACACTTGGCCTTCGGTACCATACTTTTTCCCCGTTGGATGTTGTGCGTCGGATACTATAATTAGATAAACGTTCAATTCGATAATATAAGTATCGTATATATATATATATCGTTAATCAATTGTTATAATCAATTAATATAATTAATTAATTTAAAATATATTTTTTATCGTTTTTTAATAATTCTCAATGGTACTTAGCAAAGTTGAACTTATTATTTGGATTTTAATATGTTTTTGTTCAACGATTATAAATTGTTGCTCTTTTCATGGATCGTGCCATCCATCACGAGAATCCATGGAGTACCAAATTACACCAAATGGTACGGTGTACAAAATATTGCAGACTGTAAAACACCGTAGATTGTTTTAGGCAATTCAAATACAATAGTTGCAATTTTTGGTTGCCTACCTACTGTTTGAGATTCATTTGTTTATTTTTAACAGAGGTTAAGTGAATTTTCCTTGTTATCAGTGCTAATTGATTAAGATGCAATTGTTTCCTTCATTTTTAAGGTATGTAAGGAGTCGTTAAGTATTATTTTTATTAGTAGTTGAAATTTTATCGAGAATTAGTTTAACAACGCATGACTATTTTTAATTCGATCTGATATGTCAAGATTTTCGGGAGAAGGGGTATGGTTAATATAAAACTAAAAATTTTAAAATTTTGCCTTCTTCTCTTCTCATCTCTGCTCTGGTCATTTGGTCATTATTCCAATTTGTTTGAGATTTTATTTTTCTTCAAGATTGCACGCTGAAGGTACGATTTTATTTGATTTTTACTATCTGGTTCTATTTAACAATTTATTTTCAGCAATTATTTCAGTGCTTTTAGTAGCCTTAATATAAGGCTACCTATTGTTTTCTTTTCAATTGTTTTTATATATCATATAGCTACAGTTTTTTTCTCATAAGAGCACGTGCTTAGACGTATCGTAAGATAGTTTTCTACTCTACTATCTTTCGAGTTATAAATAACTAATTATTGTCTTATTTTTTCTACCTATATATAATATACGGAGACGCCAATAACGTGGAACAGGAACACAGACAGGTGTTCGATACAGAGTCAGGCTGTCCGAGAGAACCAACTGCTGCAGGAGTACGATCAGGAAGATCCCAGGAAAAGCAGGCCTTTGGTAAGTAAAGCTTTTATAATTTCATTATTAACGACTATAGTCATCTTTGAAAAAACTTTACTTGCCAGAGGGTGGCTTCTCCATACCTGGACCCTGTGGTGGTTATTTTTCTCGTTGGACGGGCTCCTCGACAGATAAGATTTTTTTCTAATTTTTCTTTCTTGCCTTATCTGTCGATTACCTTAATTTTTAATAGATCGTAAATTTATTATTAATATTTATTTTTTATAATTTAAATCGTCTCTTCGTATTGCATTTTTTAGATTTTGTTTTTAGCACGTGCAAAGTAATAAATAATTGTCTGATAGAACCACGGTTTTTTTTATCCAATTTTATTATAAAATCGTACCTATAGTGTGGTAGTGTCTTGATATTTTTTTATTAAATTGTTTTTACATTTTTTTGAGAGAGAGACAGAGAGAGATATACATTTTATCTTTGCCTATTTTTTTAAAATAATTTGGACAATACTCAATTCTAATTTCATTTAAGCTGTTATAGCCAGATTTCAAAATTTATTCAATTAAATTAAAATTTTATTAAATTTAATTATTAATATTAAATTTTCAAGTTGATAGTAGAATTTTGTCTGTTATTCATAATTTTTTTATTGGTTGGCTTTTAGAGAAGACTAACAATTTATTGGTTAAATACCAATTTGTTTTTGATGCCGTTCGGCTTTTGTATTTTAAAATTGATCAATTTTAATTTTAATTTTAAAGCTAGCTTTAATTTTAACTCTTATTAGTAGTAATTAGATTTAATTTAAATATTGTTAAGCTAAATAACTATACCTTTGATTTAAATTTTGTTTTACCGTCATTGTACATTTTATTGGCCACAAACAGACAGTCGACTGGGTACTGTTGAACACTACCACATAACTGGGTACTTAACCATTGTTTCGAATAGCATACTGCTGTTTGTTATCTTCTAGGAAGATACGAGAATTGATCCTCCCCATAAGTAGCTCACGCACTGAGACTGGTGGAGTCTCACAAGCTCTCCAACGTTAGCCGAACTGTTACGCTACCCACCAGCGGACGAGTGCAGCGAAGAGGGTGAGGCCTTTCTCCCAATCAACGAACCAACCGAAGCAGATGAAAATTTAAGTATTCCAGTTGTATTGTATCTAACCTTATATAGTCAAGACTGTCACAGCCAGCCAATTGTATTAGTATGAGTTGGAATATAGGTAGTATTAAAAAAAAAAAAGAACTTGTTTTATTTAATTCCAAAGCATACTTCTAAATTCATCAACATCCAGAATTTTGTGGGTTATAATACATAACGTTTTAACGATTTTGTGGCTCAAAACCTGTCCGAGATGTAGCTACCGTCAACCTGTCCGAGAATTCCGAAATTTAGTTTAACTCTGCGTCGCTGCGCGCTAATAGTCGTTTACAGCGCAGCGGATAAAGGATACTGTATACTGTACCGTAGTAGTTCTGCTTTCAGTCGACATAGTGAGAGGAGTGGTTGCCGGAGACAGTGTTCTCAGAACTTCTGATTAATCCGTAGATTTACGGATTTCGAGTACAGTACGATAATAATACGGATTTTCTATCATTAAACAATTTAATACCGTATGATCGAATAAAAACGGCGTCAACGATGGCTATGAAATGAAGATCGCTGTCATTTTATATGTAAAATTATATGGGAAATGTCATTGATCGTCATTTCCAAGCCAACTGGACGCCGTTTTTTTTCGATCATACGATATAATATTATACGATTAAACAAAGAACGCGGCCCGAGTTGGCTTGGAAATGAATAATAATAGAAGTGAAATAGTCTTACGTTTAACAGGCAAAACGTTAAGGTAAAACTTTATGTGTAAGGAGTGGCTTAAAAATGCCGTATATTTATCATATCTCCAAGTGTTTTTTTCCTATAATTTTCGTTTTAGACTTTCCGAAGATTTAGATAAGAATCGACAGACAGCGGGATTCCTTACGTTTATGGTCTGAAAGTGTTTCTTTCGGTTGAGTAGATGTAGACATATATAATAGGAAAAATACCAAATACACCAGACGAAATAAATATCTGATGTAATTTCTTAATAACGTATCTTTAAAATATATATTATAAAAAAGTATTAAACTGTAAAAGATATCAGCCAGTGTCAACAGTATAAATTAAATGTTTTATAAGTACTAAGTACTGATCCCAATATCACTATATTTATGTTAATACTAATAGATTTGGAAATTTTACTAAAACAATTCACTTTTTGAAATGACTAGTATTTTTTACTTATTACTTTACACTTTGGGGTATTTAATATAATTGAGTCTAGGATATTTTTTACTGTCCGTAATTTTCTCTTATATCGTCAATTATACAATAGCCCAGTCAAATTAGACAAATAAGTGGAAAGATTCCTATAGTTATGAAAATGAAGGGTCCAGGGAAAAAACTTGATAAGCGCCAATTTCTTAATTTTAGGATTTTGCAATATAATAGTAGGTATAACTGGTCCCTACAATAGTATATTATATACCGAGGGGGGAAGTGTTTCATTACTGTCGAGAGATTGATGTTGTTATTAACTAAATCTCGAGACAATAATGAAAACTTTCCTCCGAGGTTTGTATACTATTTTATTTAACACCACATCATTAATTAAAAAATAGGGACAGTATTTTATTTTGAAAAAAAAATAAATATGCGAAAATTTGTCGTTTTCTGTTTTGGCATTTCTATGTCTATAGTTACCAGTACCAGTGGTTGTTATGGCGCAAACCTTCAACAGCAAAACAAACAACTAAGTGACAATTTTGAATTTCTCGATCGCTTTTTCGAATTTATATAACATAGAAAGCCATAATGTTGTCGGAAAGTTCGGATAATGAAGACTACTTTAATATTGGTACTCCACCAGAACTTACAGAAGCTGCAAAAAGAGCAGAAGCCAATTTACTTCCAGAGAAAAGTAGGGGGCGATATGAAATAGCATTGAAAGTATACGAAAATTGGTGTACCGAAAGAAATGCTAAGAATATTGCTTCGGAAACAGTCTTGATGGCATATTTCAGCGACATGGCAAGGCAGAAAAAGCCATCTACCATCTACTGTTTGTGTGGGCTACGTAAAACATGATACGGACAATGCTAGAATTAAGAGAAAAGACTGACATATCAAAATATCACAAACTCGTCGCTTTTTTAAAACGCCAAAATGTAGATTTTAAGCCAAAGAAGTCTAACATTTTTACCTTCAACAAATAAATTTATTAAAATCTTCAATTATTATTGTTAATCTTCTTGTTTATTTTTGTTGGTGTTAGATAAGTATTTAATACTAAAGTAAATTAAAGATATTACTATTAATAAGAATATTTTGCTTAATTAAATGAGGCGAGAAATCAGAAAAACCGAGTGAGGGAAATGGGTGAAGGAAATGGGGGAAGAGGGAAGAAATGTAGATAATTTGACACTTTCAAATTTTTTAAAAGTCAGTAATGTCAGTATTACATAGTGGTTGTAAATAAAGTAAAGTAAAGTAAAGATTTCAGTTAACGTCTCCTTTTTACTGCCAGGGCTAATCTGGACGGGGCCTACTTTGTTTACGCGGAATCCGACCCGCGGTCCTCGGCCATATCATAGTCATAATGGCCTACCGAGTTAGGAAGTGTCTAAATCAACTCTTACTCACGAGATATCCGATCTCATCCGGCCTCGAACCGGCGCCGGCGTGAATGAGCAGTGTGTATCAATAGATTTTACACTTTTCCCTTGAACAACAGCACGATAGAGAGTTTAGAACCGGTCACGTAAGAGGTTGTAAATAAAATGTATAGTAACTCTGCAGGGCAATAATTTGTTAAATCCTATGATATATGCCTAGTAAAAATATAGAATACACAGAAAGAACCTGATAACCACCAGCCGTCCAGTGCTCTCCTGTAAAATTAGTAAAATGGCACTTATCATGCTTTTCCTCTGGACATTTCAAATGGTTTTGAGCGATTCCTGAGCTGTTAGACACCCGTGAAAATTCGAAGATATTTCTTACTTAAACCAAAGAGAATATCTTTAGTTTTTCTCGGTCGTAAGTCCTGAAAATTTTCTTCGAGTGTCTTCTACCGTTGGTAGATTACCATTCCAGATTACGGATGGAGTCTTCCAGGTTCTTGAGTTCCACTTTAAATTGTTTTCAACTTGGGAAGCAGCACGGTTCTAGTTCAGTTAGTAGAATGTTCGCTCTTTTTCTAGCTACATCGTTTGCTCCTTCATTCTTCGCTACCTTCTATCCCTTGGTGAGCAGGCACTGAAAGTAGGAGTACTTTATTTTCTTTACCTAATTTGTTCAGCTTCTCTAGGCATTCTATGTCCAACTTCCAGATGATGGTTACTGAGTTAATTGCTCTTAAGGCTGCTTGACTATCAGATAAAATGGCGATTTCTTATTTCCGATAATTCCTATCTAAGATAAGTTGTACGCATCTTTCGATAATGTATATTTCTGCTTGAAGGATGCTGGGATAGGTACCTATGGATTGGGAGCATTTAGTTTTCGGCCTAAATGCCGTATCAGTGTGCCGTATCAAAAGTATCAGTGTTAGTGATGGGAAAAACCGATTAATGTTAATAATCGAGTATTCGAGTTTCAAGCGATTTCAATAATCGAATACTCGATTATTGAATCGAGCGAAATATAGCTCGTATTTAAAAATACAGTTTTTCGCCCGTCGCTTGTTACTTGTTGTACTCGTAACGCCAAGCAGTAAGTTGCGTGCGCAGAGCAAATATTGTTTCAGTGATAAATTATGGCAAATAGCAAGCGACGAGCGATTCGCTTGATCGCTTGCTTGATTTAGTTTATTTCAAGGCATTGTCGATGTAGGTCGTAAAATTTTGTCACTTACATACGCAACGGATAACGTCGTATAAATTTGCCTGCAATGTATGTAGAAAATTCGCTCGGCTTTTTATCGAGTATGTCACATTAAAATCGGATTTTAATTTATTTCATTCTAGGATCGCTTGCGTTCGTCGCTCGTAACTCGTCACTTGCATCGCTCGTTCATAATCGAGCGATGTCGGTTATTTGAATAATCGAGTACTCGACCGAATTTTCGCTCGAGTTATCCCATTACTAATCAGTATAACACGTTATAGTATGGTCCTTTAACTGCTCAGCAAACGATACTTTGCTCCAGTTCTTTTTGTTATTCAATACTAAAGGGAGGTGTTTCTCAAAGTTAATCTATATATGATAGTAATATTACCATGATGAAAATCCCGCGATTCTTTGTCTAACACATTTAATAGAAGACTGTCTTTTATTAAAGATATAAAGTTGACCATGAATCGTGTTCTCTAGTAAAATAGATTATTTCATCCTGTTATTTAGTAAACACTTCAAAGACAATCCCATACGCATAACATATTCCAAAAATATTTCTTACAGAACCAATGAAAGTGCTAGACAGAATAGAACCATTAGTCATGTATAAATCTTACGGTTAATTATAATCAATGTGGAAAATTTTCTGAGAATTAAATTTCTATTTTACGATCACAGAGCGTCGAGGATTTCCGAGTAATAAAAGAAATATCAAATTGATGCTATTAAGTAATTTCGTAAGATCCCGGACCTTGCACTATGTCTCCATCTCGGTCTGTCAAACAGGTGTCCACCCTTGAACCTCGACCAAACATTATTTTCTGTCTTTCTCGCTTCAGTGTTTACTTAAGTCATTAACGGCCTGTCGTTAAAAAGATCATATTGTTCAAGATGACAAAGTTCAATTAAACGTTGCCAGATGTATCCGATAATAATAGAGTTTTTACTGTAGAAAATTTATATGTTAACTTTAAAAAATATTATAATAGACATCCTAGATAGAATTTACTTTTGTTATCTTAAATCCCTTTTAAGTAGATTATTATATTATTTACAGATTATATATTATTACTAACGTGTACCAGCGACTTCGTTCGCGTCGAATTAATCATTTGTAATGGTGATGATAAAGCAAAGCAAGAATTTCCATTAACATACAAACTGGATAAAATTTTCTCACATTTATGTCAGCATGAGAAAAAACAATATGGCGATATTATTAAACTTAGTAATATTTGAGGGGTAGTTTCATCTCGTTGGAATTTGACTTTCGAAAAATCCGTTTGCCAAAAATAAGCTGTTTACGTCATGCAGTTTAAGAAGAATCGTGGTTAGAAATTACCCAACTTTTTGGAACACACTGTATGATTTTTTTTAAAAATTTCAAAATATGTAAAAAAAAGAAATACATTATGCTTGTCCAATTGTTTTCCCGAAAGACTAACCGTTTTTTAAATAACAAATATTGTATAATATTTGAGGGGCGTTTTCACCCTCTTGGAATTTGAGATTCGAGAAACCCCTCCTTATCGAACCTCTACACCCCACAGTCAATTCGTTTGCCAAATATCAGCTTTAAACGTCAAGCAGTTTAAGCAGAATCGTGATTACTCACTGGTCATATTTTATGAAACACCCTGTATAAATTTATAAAAAATCTTAAAATATGTAAAACAACAAAATAAAATATATGTGTAGTATATAGTGTTTAAGAGTTTTTCCGAAAAACTCACTGGTTTTTAAATAAAAAAGTATTTTAATATTTGAGAGATAGTTTCACCCCCTTAGAATTCGAGGTTCGAAAAATCCCTTCTTATCGAACCTCTACACCCTAAAGTCAATCTGTTTTCCAAAAAACAGCTTTTTACGTCAAGCGCTTTAAGCAGGATCGTGATTAATCAATGACCAGATTTTTTGAAACACCCTGTATACATTTTTAAAAAATCTTAAAATATGTAAAAAAACAAAATATAAAATAAATCCGCAAAAATATCAAAAAAATATCAAAATCAGCAAAATTAACAAAATATAATAATACGGGTTTAAGCGTTTTTTTTCGGAAACTTGACCGTTATTTAAATAAAAAATATTGTAATATTTGAGGGGTGGTTTCACCCTCTTGGAAGTGGGATTTCGAAAAATCCCTTCTTATCGAACCTCTACACCCTAGAATCAACCTGTATGCCAAAATAGAGCTTCTTACGTTGAGTGGTTTGAGCAGGATCGTGATTAATCAGTTTATCAGTCACTTAAGGATTTTATTATATCCCTTTTAAGTATAGTCTGTCCCACGAGAAAATCCTTGACAGTGATAGATGTGTCTGTCATTTTAATTTCAAAGTAGTTTATTTTATTTTACAAAGAAATAAGTTGGTACAACTGGAACGCATAGCAGGAAATTAATATATGTATTTAAAATTTGACTGACAAGTAACTTCAAAATATTGTGAAAAAAACTGTATAAAACTGAAAAAATGTAATCGAGTTATTTTATTTAATAAAAAACGGTATGTGTTAATACAAAACAAACAAAAACAAGACACCACATACCAAAAAATATAAAAAAGAACTATTTCTTACTTATAAGCTTTGTGAAACTTCCCGCATTTATGATTATATTTATCGATATAACTTATGTACAAATACAAATTTGTAATATTCCGCAGGAATAAATAAAACAGCATAAATAAAAAACACTTACCAAATTTTATACCTCACAGATTGATTAATTAACTTTAATCTTAATTTTTTTAAAACCAGTACCTTTTGACATTATTTTTCTGCAGTACTAAAATCCATTATTTACCTATCGTGTGATGTCGATATTTTACAGCTACTACAGTTTTTAGTATGTGTTTAGTATGGTCCTTCTACAATATTCGAGATGCACTTATCTACGACGAGATGGTATACGAACTTGATTGATAGTAACTTTATTGGTGTATAAGACTTTCTGCCTGGGCAGCGAGTATTAACTATAAACTGTGCTCTGGATTCTACAGTTAATTTTCACTCGATTTTTCCTCCACTTGACTTCAAAAGACACAAAACACACGTAATAACACGAATCAAAATGCATCATCTTCCAAAACGCAGGGTATTTGACAAAAGTTGTCACAAAATTATAACCTATAATTTGGCAAGACTTTGACAAACGTCAAAAATCTAAAGGCGAGTTCATACGTATCGGCGTCCGTTTGTCGTTCATCGTTCCGTCAAACCAATAAAATTGAAATACGATCTGTCATTTTTGAAGTAAACCAATAAAACTGGTTAAAAACAACAAGTGACGACGCATGACGAATTTATATTTGAACCCATCCATAGTTAACTTAAAAATTATTAGAAACTTTTTTTAACAAAATAAATAGATTGGTATGGGACGTCATCTGCTTTTCTTCTGTCATCGTCTGTCGAAATCTTACCTGAGAAAAAAAGCAGAGTATAGATTTAGTTGATTATATATATATAAAAAATAAGAAAACAACTTTCTTTAAAAAGTATTATCATAATCTAATAATTGTAAAATAGGTATTGAATTTTTTTTCGAATGCTACTTTTGGCATAAAATTAAAATAATTATTTCAAAAATTATTGTATATCATACGTGTTAAAAATTTAA
This sequence comes from Sitophilus oryzae, assembly GCF_002938485.1. Classification (NCBI taxonomy): domain Eukaryota; kingdom Metazoa; phylum Arthropoda; class Insecta; order Coleoptera; family Curculionidae; genus Sitophilus; species Sitophilus oryzae. The sequence continues at coordinate 469,650 of NW_022146286.1, forward strand.
AAAAAACTGTAATACCAAATATACAAATTGCTCCAAATAAAATAAGTGAAAACTAACTGAAATATGAAATAACTGGAATTAATCAATATTCCAAAACATTTTAGGAAAATGCATGGATAATACATTGATCCCATCAAAAACACAGGGACGCGCCGTCCATATGGGCAAGGTCGTGCGGCGCACGACGGCGCCAAAGCCCTAAAGGCGCCTGCGGTCACTGACTTTAAAAAATAATAAAACCATTATTTGGAACTTATCAACAAATAAACATAACATTTAAGTAATACTTTTATCTATGAACGCCAGTGGTGAAAATATAGTATCCACCAATAGTGATGGGTTGTTATTTAACTATCTGTTATTTTATAACAATTATTTAGAAATAACATAACGCAACCGTTACTACTTCTAAAAAATAACAGATACAAAATAACGACACGTAGAGATCGGCCGCTCGTGAAACGAAAAACGAAGTCGGCGCTCTGCACCGCCCCGAAATTCTATGCTGCTCGAAGCAATTCCAAAAAACAACTAGTATGGATGGAAAACCTGTTATTTCGTCAACCATCGATACAGGCGGCGAGACAACGGAGTGGGGAATGCGCTACGGCGAACGTAGCTGCTTCGGTCGATCCCGTCGACGGTCGTATTGCGCTTATAACAGCTTAAAAATAATAGGATATAAAAGAAGCAGGTTTTTTGAAACAGTTGCGGGCATAACGCCTGGCGGTCGAGATAACAGGAGTGGGAAAGGAAGGCTGCTGCATCGGTCGATTGTCGATGGAAGTTCGAAACAGGTTGGAGAATAACGCATCAGTTGTTTTAGATATATTGTTTTTCAACCTGTTACGAGCATAACGGGCGGAGGTCGAGATATTATGGCGCTGTATGTTTCAGTACGTTATTAAGTTTCAATATTTAGGTATTTATTTATTCTGAAAAATTTTCAGAATAATATTTTAAGATTTTTTAAAAATGTATACAGGGTGTTTTGAAAAATCTGGTCATTGATTAATCACGATCCTGCTTAAAGCCCTTGACGTAAAAAGCTGATTTTTGGAAAACGGATTGACTTTAGGGTGTAGAGGTTCGATAAGAAGGGATTTTTCGAAACTCGAATTCAAAGGGGGTGAAACCACCCTCAAATATTAGAATATTTTTTATTTAAAAACCGGTGAGTTTTCCGGAAAAACTCTTAAACACGTATATTTTATTTCGTTGTTTTACATATTTTAAGATTTTTTAAAAATATATACAGGGTGTTTCATAAAATGTGACCATTGAGTAATCACGATTCTGCTTAAACTGCTTGACGTTTAAAGCTGATTTTTGGCAAACGGATTGACTGTGGGGTTGAGGTTCGATAAGGAGGGGTTTCTCGAATCTTAAATTCCAAGAGGGTGAAAACGCCCCTCAAATATTACAATATTTGTTATTTAAAAAACGGTTAGTCTTTCGGGAAAACGCTTGGACACGCATAATTTATTTTGTTTTTTTACATATTTTGAAATTTTTTAAAAAATAATACAGGGTGTTCCAAAAAGTTGAGTAATTGATTAACCACGATTCTGCTTAAACTGCTCGACGTTTAAAGCTTATTTTTGGCAAATGTGAGAAAATTTTATCCAGTTTGTATGTCAATAGAAATTCTTGCTTTGCTTTATCATCACCATTACAAATTATTAATTCGACGCGAACGAAGTCGCGGGTACACGCTAGTTTAAGTGTAAAATTAATTCGAACTCTAGTGTATAGTTGGTTTACTTATGAAGAATATACTACACATTTTCTTATATTGCTATTTTTTGACCACAAATGGTAAAATTATAACTAAGAGCTTCTTGCCCGTCGAGTGAGATGCACCCTGTACACTGCTACGCAATTCAGGATCTACGCCGATCGAGGGGCAAGGCGTAGGTAGATCGGAATGTATACGTATAGACGAGTGGCGGAATTTTGGCTTTTTTATATCGCAATTTGTAAACAGCGCTTATTTGTAAACAACGACCGTTTTTAGAGAGGTATTTTAGATAACAATGATATTTAGAAATTTTTAGACACCCTGGAAATACTACCACCGAGCATGTCATTGTAGCAACTTGCAACTGCGTTAATACGCCTGGCGGCGACCGCTTCATACTCTTTCAGATATTTAGCAATAAAATAAAGAAACCTGTTATTTTTAAGCTGTTATTTTAAGCTGTTTTTTATAAATAACTATAACAGTATCAACTGTTATCTAAAAATAACAGTTTTGCCCATCACTATCCACCAATGTCGATGGTCATTGGAAATTTTGGCTTAATATTATAATATTGGAGAAAGGCGCCTACCCTTATTTCGCACGACGGCGCCGAAAATACTTGGCGCGTCCCTGCAAAAACACATGCAGAATGTACAAAAATGGAAAGTCTCGCAACACAATTCTTCCGCTATAAAAAGTTGTTAGATATCATGTACAACCAAGTCAGTTTATTTTATTTAGTTTCTCTTTAAGCACATATTCAACAATTTTGTTATAATTGTTAGCATCAATATTAGACATTTTTATTTCTGTAAGAATTTTAAGGACTTGGCAATTGCACGGCACCATAATTATAAAAGAATAATCTACCATTTCGATTACAAAGTAAATCTAAACAGCGCCCTTAAGAATAAAGGCTTTTTTAATTAGTATAGAATATCATATGCACTATATGTCAACCATCGCATCGCTTGCATGAAACCACCCGAAATAAACGTAGTATATTCGAAATACTAATTTAACTTTTTATGCAAGTTTTAAAATATTTTTTTTTGCAATTTCAAAGCAATTCGGTGACTTATAAAAAAATGTACCCTCATTTTTCTAAAACTAAAGAAATAAATACTATATGTGACATATTTTAAGAAGTAAATATAGAATGTAGAATGTTTAGGAGGGGAGTTAATCACCGCGACCTTAGATATCTATTGTGTGTTCCCCTTCTTGAGTTATAGCGGGTTATAACTCATCATACAGTCTCAGGGTTTTAACAAAAGCCAGTATCTGAGACGGCTCCACAGAGGCCAGCTCTCCATCCTCGAGATCAGCCGTATCAAAGTTTATGGCACGAACGGTCCTCGTCTCGGCGCACTCAGTGATAAGGTGTTCTGGTGTTTCCCCATTTTCCCCACAGAATCTGCATTCGCCCTTGTTTCTCAGCTTCAGCCTACTGAAGTGTTCGTTGAGGAGACAGTGTCCTGTTAGAAACCCCGTGACAATCCGAAGATTGTTTTTACTTAAATCAAGGAAAATCTTTGATTTTTCTAGGTCCTAAGTTCTGAGGAACTTTTTCGAGTGTCTTAGGCCGTTGGAGGACTTCCATTCCAGGTTACGGATGGAGTCTTCTAGGTTCTTCAGTTCCGCGCTTGGAAAACAAAACCGTCCTGGTCCAGTTAGTGGAGTGCAGTCATTGTCGCATTTGCATATACACATGGCCAAAATTATTGCATATGTCGTTTAAAAATATACGGAAAGGATTTTAAAGAATATTTTTTTATAGATAGCTTTGATAATCTGTAATAAACATATTTTTGTTAAAATAAAATACATAGATAATACATGGTAAACAATGTCTATCGTTCAGACCCAATATTATTACAAATTCTTGCACATTTCAATTTGTGGTCTCTTGGGCTTCAGAAGAAATTTGACCATTGTTTTGGCCTTAAAATGCCTAGAAACATTATTTCAGAGTTTAATAGAGTCAGAATAGTAACACTATCTCAACAGGGCTCCCGGCAAGTTACAATAGCTGAAATTGTAGGAGTTAACCAAAGCGATGTTTCGGGAATATTAAAAAAATTCAGAGAGACAAACGAGGTTACAGACCGGCCTGGAAGAGGTAGAAAGAGAGTTACTACTGCTGTGCAAGACCGTCAAATAGCCCTAATTGCACGATGCAATCCCCTGCTTTCTAGTACTACTATTAAAAATGAGTTAGCCCGCCTTGAAGGAATAAGTGTTTCAAGAAAGACCATAGCAAGAAGACTCCATGACAGAGGATTACATTTAAGGGTGTTCCGAAGCTTAATTTACAGCACAAAATTACGCGACTACAATGGGCTGAGGAGATAAGAGCAAATGGATCTAATTGGAATTTCGTCATGTTTAGTGATGAAAAAAGACTAGGCCTAGTGTCAGATTTGCGACGAACTTTGGTCTGGAGAGCATCTGAAAGACGAGCACGCTTGAATGCAGTTCAACCCCGTGTCCCGTTTCAAGGAGGAAGAATTATGGTATGGGCAGGTATAATGCACGGAGATCGAACTCCTCTTCTTTTTATTGATGGCACAATGACAGGTGCCTCATATCTTAGAGACGTTTATATTAGACGTCCATTTTGAGGGGCAGGGGGGATGAATTTGTTTACATGGACGATAATGCTCCTCCCCATCGCACTTTAGGTTTGCGAATTTTGTGAGGAAGAAGGTATAAGAAAGCTGTAGTAGCCACCGATGTGTTCAGATATGAATGTGATCGAGCATGCTTGGGACCTTATCCCCTCCGTACCTTAAATGAATTGCAAATTGCTGCGCGCGAAACATGGGAAGCCATTCCTCAACATCTTCTGAACTCACAGCTTGCATTGAGGCTCGAGCTGGCAATACAGACTATTAGTTGTGAGAAATAATTAAAATTGTTTTCAATATTTTCTGTTTAAAATGAAATTTGTTTTTCTTGATTTTCACTCATTATGAAATAAAATTATAATAACAGCCTAGTTGCACTTTTAGCCTTAGTGCAAGACTTTTAATTTTATATTAGTTAATCGTGTAGTAAGACAATACGTTCAAAAGTATAAAAAGAATCATATTAGATCCAAAATAAAATAAAAATATCGTTATATGCAATAATTTTGGCCATGTGTGTATCTGCCAATGACAATGTGCAGTGCTGTTAAGTCTAGAATGACCCAACAGCACTAGGATGGAGACAGAACATAGATGCAGATGACACTCAGGTATTTTATTCATTGAAACAAGAAGATTTAAAGCGGTGAGTTATTAAAAAATGTACCCTCATCTTTCTAAAGCTACGCTTCTTAAGGCAAAGAAATAAATACAATATGTAACAACTTTTAAGAAGTTAAACGACATCATTTTATAGATATGACAACAACGCGACGCGGATATCATTCCCAATTTTCCCATCGGCAGTGATTTACAGTTTTTCGTGTCAAGGAAAATACTTGTCGATCGCTAGCAGCAATAGCAGCGACCTCTGCATGTATCTTTCTGAAAAAAAAACATGCTAATTCTTAAAGGTAACAAGTCCGTTCGAGTTTTGGCGAATATTACGACACTGGGACTTTGGTAGCGTTTGAATTGCATTGAAACTGATTAGAGAGCACATAATATTCATCCGAGAATTGCACAAGGTTGTGACAGTTATTTTCGAACGAAATTTTGTTCTAACGAGGTCTTAATTGTGAAAGATGTTTTTGAGATAAATTATTTTTACGTTCTTTAATTAATTGTTTGTTAAAATAAAATACATATATTTGAAATATGGACTATTAAAAAAATGGTGGGGGAATATAGTGTACTTTTTCAAAAACTGTTCGATTCTATGTGAGAAAATAGATAAAGGATTCGAGTCCCTCGCTTTTAGCAGGGGATGTAGAATGTTTAGGAGGGGAGTTAATCACCGCGACCTTACAGATCTATTGTGTGTTCCCCTTCAAGAAAGAGGAACAATAATATACTTGAGTTATAACGAATGTGTTATAACTCACTCATCATAGAGTCTCAGGGCTTTAACAAAAGCCAATATCTGAGACGGCTTCACAGACGCCAGCTCTCCATCCTCGATATCAGCCGTTCGTGGCACTTCATGGCACGAATGGTCGTCGTCTCAGCGCACTCAGGTGTTCTCGTGTTTCCCCATTTTCCCCACAGATTCTGCATTCGCCGTTGTTTCTCAGTTTCAGCCTACTGAGGTGTTCATTGAGGAGAGAGTGTCCTGTTGAAACCCCGTGACAATCCTAAGATTGTTTTTACTTAAATCAAGGAAAAACTTTTGTTTTTTCTCCGTCTTAAGTTCTGAGGAACTTTTTCGAGTGTCTTAGACCGTTGAAGGACACTCATTCCAAGTATGGATGAAGTCTTCCAGATTCTTCAGTTCCGCTTTCAGTTGGTTCCCGTTTTGAAAACAGAACGGTTCTGGTCCAGTTAGTGGAGTGTTCGCTCCTTTTCTAGCTAGATCATTTGCTATTTCATTACCTTCTATCCCTTGGTGAGCAGGCACCCAGAGTAGGAGGACTTTATTTTCTTTGCCTAATATGTTGAGCTTCTCTAGGCATTCTTTGACCAACTTCGAATTGATGGTGACTGAGTTGATCGCGTTAAGTGCTGCTTGACTTTCGAATACGATGGCAATTTCCTGTTTTCGATAGTTCCAACCTAAAATAAATTGTACGCATCTTTCGATAGCGTAAATTTCTGCCTGAAGGATACTGGGGTAGGTGCCCATTGGTTCGGAGTATTTAGTTTTCGGTCCAAATACTCCTATCCCTGTGCCTGCTTTGGTTTTAGAAGCATCAGTATACCACGTTAGGGTATGGTCTTTTATATGCTGACTAAGCGTTTCTTTCTTCTCAATCCTTTTTATTACTCAATACTACAGTGAGATGTTTCTCAAAGTTGTAAATTCTTGGTACGTATAGTAAGCAGGGGATACATTCATTTTGAAAACATCCCGTAAATCTAAACTGCGTAAATTGAAAAAATAAATTTTATTCCATACACTATACAGGATGAGTTTAAAATAAGTAGAAGTATTTTTAGGGGTGGCTAGAATACCACTTTATCTAAAAAAGAAATCATTCGATCAATGTGTACTATGCCAGTCATGACCTATGCATGCGAAACCTGGACACCTAAAACAGACATCATAAGAAAACTGAAGGTCGCACAACGCTCAGTGGAAAGAAATATGCTGGGAATAATCAAGAGAGACCGTAAAAGAATAAAGTGGGATACGACGGAAGACCCGAATTTTAGATGTCATCCACAGAGTCAAATCCTTCAAATGGCAATGGGCAGAACACCTGGTAAGAAGAACGGACAACAGATGGGCCACAAAAATTACAGCATGGTACCCACGAGGAATGAAGAAACCTAGAGTAAGACCAAACCTGAGAATGGAACCATGATATTCGGAAATTAGCAGGAATAACTTGGGCCCGCATAGCTAGCAATAGACAAAAATGGGCCCAACTACAAAGAGAGTATGTGAGGGAGGCATACCATAATTGAAAATCGTTGAATAAGCTGAGAATGATGATGATGAAGATGAATAATATTTATAAAGTAGAAAAAAGTCCTCCTACTCTTGGGTGCCTGCTCACCAAGGGATAGAAGGCAATGAAAAGGCAAATGATCTAGCTAGAAAAGTAGCGAACACGCCCACTAACTGGACCAGAACTGTTCTGTTTTCCAAACGAGAACCAACTAAAAGCGGAACTGAAGAATCTGAGAGCCTCCATCCCTAACTTGGAATGGGTGTCCTCCAACGGTCTAAGACACTCGAAAAAGTTGCTCAGAACTTACGACCGAGAAAAATCAAAGGTTTTCCTTGATTTAAGTAAAAACAATCTTCGGATTGTCACGGGGCTTCTAACAGGACACTGTCTCCTCAACGAACACCTCAGTAGGCTGAAGCTGAAACAACGGCGAATGCAGATTCTGTGGGGAAAATAGGGAAACACCAGAACACCTTATCACTGAGTGCGCCGAGACGACGACCATTCGTGCCATAAACTTTGATACGGCTGATGTCGAGGATGGAGAGCTGGCCTCTGTGGAGCCGTCTCAGATACTGCCTTTTGTTAAAGCCCTGAAACTGTATGATGAGTTATAACTCGTTATAACTCAAGAAAGGGGAACACACAATAGATCTGTAAGGTCGCGGTGATTAACTCCCCTCCTAAACATGCTACATTCTACAAAGTAGAAAAAGTTCAATTCTTACCGAACAACGTCCTGTGGAGTTGTCGTTCTGCTTTAACACTGTTTTTTTCGATCATACGGTATTTGAAAGCAGATTAATAAAAATACCATGCATTTTAATGCGTTCTGCATTATCCTACTTTATCAGTATAAATATTTTAGAGATATCCAAAGGAAAAGAAAATCCATATCTTAAACGCTATTCTAATACTCTAATCTTCAATAGATTTACTATTTAGCTTAAATCGTATAGAAATTCGAGACAGCAATGTATGTATATCGTGCTCGTTTCAAGAATCCGCCTGTCCCTACTCGTATTATCTCCTGTAATTACACAACCCATTTAAGACAATAGATTATGTGCACCTTCAGTTTCAAGTTGCTAAGGACTCTCCATTGTCGCAAATCCATACTCAACATTAGGTTAACTATCTCTGAATAGTAGTGAATAGGTAGGACCTGACGTAAATGTTTAGATTTAGGAGAGTATTATTTGCGAGGACATAAGATTTATTTTATTTCGCTATAATACTTTAGTTTTGATACTTATTGCACTACTGCATTTATTCTAAATTCGATATACGTCCTGTCTATTATAGAGGTATCATCAATTCATTTTTATTTTTATGGCTATATTTAAATAAATTTCAATTACTCAAACTCATTGCTACTTTTTTGTTCTACAAAATTGTGTTCATATTTTCACACCGATCGTTAGTTTTTATGCTGCCATCATCAACTTTTTTTTAAATACACAGTGATAATAAGAACTCATGAATGTTCTAAATATGTTTATTTTAATAACAGAGATATTTCTAGATTTTATAAAATTGCTGGTCAAAGTAATTATCAAAATCTTATCAAAAGAAAAAAACTTTTATAGAAAGTACCCAATATTGAATTCATTTTTACCTACAACTACCTAAATGGAACTCGAAAAAGTTCCGCATAACGTACGACCGAGAAAAATCAAAGATTTTCATCGATTTAAGTAAAAACAATCTTCGGATTGTCACGGGGTTTCTAACAAGACCCTGTCTCCTCAACAAACACCTCAGTAGGCTGAAGCTGAGAAAAAACGGCGAATGCAGATTCTGTGGGGAAAATGGGAAAACACCAGAACACCTTAACACTGAGTGCGCCGATACGACGACCGTTCGTGCCATGAACTTTGGTACGGCTGATATCGAGGATGGAGAGCTGGCCTCTGTGGAGCCGTCTCAGATACTAGCTTTTGTTAAAGCCCTGAAACTGTCTGATGAGTTATAACTCGTTATAACTCAAGAAAAGAGAACACACAATAGATCTGTACGGTCGCGGTGATTAACTCCCCTCCTAAACATTCTACCAAAAGGACATTGAATATAATATGGCATTTGTCACGCTTCACAGGCTATTAAGATTATTAACGCCCTCTTAATTCGATCTCTGAACAAAATATTTCCATTTGTAACCTCCAAAATTTAATTGAGACTAACATTATGACAAACATTTTGAACATTACCGTGGGTAAATAAATTGCAATTTCTTAAAATTCATAATCATTAATAATTGACACTAAATCCGGTATATTTTCTCAGAAGAAGAACAGATCTATGATGAAGTTCAAAAGCATTTTGCAATGGCCTTAAATTGTGAGCCAGGATTTATAGCAAAGGTATTTGATGCAATGAAACTTAACCAGTACCTTCCAGTATGTATTTTAGTAAGGGGATTGTCAATCCCATGTTTTTAAATAGATAAAATACAGGCCAAAGTTGACAATATTACATTTGAGAAGAAACTATTTTATCTTAAAAAAATTTCTTAAAATTCTGAGATCATATAATCTAATTTTCTTAATAATAAATTAGGTATATGTATGTTGTACATACAGAATTTTGTTATGGACAAATAAGGATCGGCAAGCTTCTTTTGTGCAAAAAATAAATGATTTTTTCTAGTATTAAGACAAACCATAATGTGTTTTACAAACTTACCGGTAACAGGTTTTTTTTATAATATAATATTTAGGAATAATTTGTGTTGTTTATCAATATATTAATGACTTGAATTTTGACAAATTGAATTTGTATCAAAATAATTTTACGAAATATAAAATTGATGTTCTATTACAAGATTTAGAGTTTTTATTGTTGACAAAAACCAGGATAAATACTAATAATAATATTCTTAATAAAATCACTGATGTTTATGTATTATGAAAATATTTGTTGGAGGACATGTTATGTAACAGTTTTTGTAACACAATTTGAAGGGACGAATAAAAAAAATAAAACAAAAAGATATTTTTTCTAGGTTTATATTAAAAATACAAGGTAATCATCAAAAATAATTATGAACCAAATGTTTTATGACTTGAACAAAAAGTTGTTTAAAACAATTTTTACCAAATTTGCAAAAATTTTAAATTGAAACGCGTAATTCAGTACAAGTAAACATGAAATAATTGTAAAACATGAAATAATTGTAAATACTTATTTAATGCATATTTGAAATGAAGGAAAATTAGAATTCCTTAAAAATAACCTCTGAATATAAGATGTGAATACAGGGTGTCCAAGCGCGGTTTTAGGGGAGGGGTAATAGGGGTAATCTCCCCCAAGACCGATCAAACTTCAAAAAAATAATTTAGCAAATTTTACATTAACTTAAATGTCAAATGAAAAATTCCCCTTTAGCAATTCATTTTTAGCAATTTATTATTATACAGGATGAGTCTTAAATAAGTGCAAATATTTTTAGGGGTAGTATATTTCAACCCCAGAAACACGATTATGAGTTTATTTTCGCGATTTTTTTTTGAATTTGGAGATTAAAAAAATTTTGTTTTTTTTTGGTTTGGATAATATAATAATAACAGGTCATAGATTAAATTTACAAGAAAGAATACCCAGAAAAGATCAAAATTTAAGCAAAAAAATAATTTTTTTGGAAATTTTCAAAATAAAATAACTCGGTTATTTTGGACTTATTTGAAAAATGGCGAAGAGAAAATATGTTTCTTTTATCGAGATCATCAGCAGGTTTAAGAAAAGCAAATGTATGAAAAAACATCTATTATTGATATTATTTCTATATTAATGTTTCATTCTTAATAGAAATATTATATTGGCGTGCACATATCCCTGTTTATTTTTCATTCAAAATTACCCCCCCCCCCCCATAGATATTTTTTCTAAGACCTTGAGGGTGTCCCAATATTCCGTGAACATAGAACTACTACGTATTTTTGGTTTGGAATCAAAATAAGTTCATTGGACACCACTTAACTTTATACAAAGGTGTTTTTTTTTTATCAGTGTTTGTTTATCCGTTAGAGGCAGTGGCGGATAGAGAGGGGGGGCCATGGGGCCCGGCCCCCCCCTAAAATTTGTAGATTGTGTTAAATATTAGGCTTTTTGGTTAAAAATGGCGCCCTAAAAAGCATATTCTACATTACTTTTTATTTTGGCCCCCCCCCCCTAAAATAAATTCCTGTATCCGCCCCTGGTTAGAGGTCATCAAACTTAAAAAAATAAACACACTTTTTCAGATATTTTAAGAACCGTTGTAATGTAGTATCAAAATTAAGTTACAAAAAAAGAAGATTACGATATACAGGGTGTCCCAGAAATATGTGCAAGTATTTTAACTGGTAGTATAGTTCAACCCCAGAAACACGCCTACGAGGTTTTTTTCGCGAAAAAAAAATTGAAAATTCGAAATTTTTTAAAAAAATTTTTGGAATTTTTTTTAGTTTTTAGTTAAAAAATATAATTTCTTGATAATATGGCAACCGAGGGGTGTCTCACTTGGGTAAAAAATGTACATGTACTGCCAACATATCGTTTTACTGCCAAACGACTGCCAATGACTGCCATGTAATTATTATAGGCGGCTGCCGTAAGATTGCCAATGACTGCCAAGAAAATGTACAGGTAATTCCAATGGTGAGACACCCCTCGATGGCAACATAAGTATTAGATTAAATTTATAAGAAAGAAAATCCAGTAAAGATCCAGTGGTTCTCAAAATTTTAGCAAAAAATCATTTTTTTTGGAAATTTTCAAACTATAATAACTTCGTTATTTTGGAATTATTTGAAAAACGATAGAGAGAAATTATGTTTCTTTTATCAAGATCTACCACCCCTTAAAATATTTGCACTTATTTCTGGGACACCCTGTATATGATATATATCACAAAATTTATCATTCCTACTATATCCTTAACCTTTTTGTTAATATTTATTAAACGTTTTGTGTTCGCCGAATAACCGAATATTGTAAATTGACACAAGATAAGGTTACGGCTTCTAGAGGTATGTCGAGATAAAATTCATCGATAAAGAAACACCACACGGACGTAGGTATTTTTTTTGGTCATAGGGAACATTATACAGGGTGAGATTTAAATAAATTCAAATATTTTCAGGGCTGGAAATTCTGGATAAAGGATACATATTTTCACTTTGACGTTTTTCAAAAAGTCCAAAATAGTCGAGTTATATTACTTTGAAAATTTTAAAAATATTTTTTTCTTAAACTTTGAAAACTACTGGATTGTTTCTGACTTTTTCAATGAATTTAATAGATAAGCTATACTAATTACATTTTGGTTATGTAACTGAAGACCCGATTTTGAAATTCATTGTTGCCAACCATGGACATATCCAGCACCAGGCTGACTAACTGGAATTTAAATTTCCCGCTGAGGATTCAGGTGGTATAAAAAAATATTTTAAGTTATAGGGTGGCTCAAAAAAGTGTGAGTTGACCTGGATGGTTTTTTTAAATGGAACACCCTGTATATTATTGAATTTTTGGCTTCCTTTCAGATCACTTTACATAACCCTAAGATATGAATAAATATATTTCGATAGTTTCAGAGATATTAAAAAATAAATTAAAAATATATATTTTTCAGCTCGTCTTAAAAAGATTATTTAAAAATACAAGAACTGCTCTGAAATCTAAACTATATTAGGTATTTACTTTAGATGGTCTGTTCTTACTTTGCTATAAATATGAAAATCGTAAATCATACAGGATGTTCAAAATTCTACGCCAAACTTTCTAAAATATAAAATAATTTTTCTTCGTTTTTTTAAAATGGAACACCATGTATATTATTTTTTCAATAGACGGAGAATTAAAAAATGAACATTTCTGGTATTTAGAGTATTTCAAAATTTTTACCAGTTTCGCAGATATTTGGGGTTTTATATTTCATATGGCATTTTCCACAGTAAATTTTTATCAAAGCCATCCATTGATTTTCCTCTCGTATTTTACCATTGAAAGCGCCATATGAAATAATACTGCGTGTATCTGCGAAACCGTTAAAAATTTTGAAATACTGTAAATACAAAAAATTTTCATTTTTTAACTCTCCATCTAATAAAAAAATAATATACAGGGTGTTTAAATAAAAACAAAGAAAAAATATTTTATATTTTAGAAAGTTTGGCGTGGAATATTGAACATCCTGTATGATTTACGATTACCATATTTATAGCAAAGTAAGAACAGACCATCTAAAGTAAATACCTAATATAGTTTTGATTTCAGAACAGTTCCTGTATTTTTAATATTTTTTTAAGAAGTGCTGAAAAATATATATTTTTGATTTATTTTTTAATATCTCTGAAACTATCGAAATATATTTATTCATATCTTAGGGTTATGTAAAGTGATCTGAAAGTAAGCCAAAAATGCAATAATATACAGGGTGTTCCATTTAAAAAAATCATCCAGGTCCACTCAATCTTTTTTGAGCCACCCTATAGAAGTTAAAATATTTTCCTGAAATACATCCTGGTACATACTTTAGGTTTGCACTTAAACAAAATTCTCAAGTTTTTTATTCTAGGAGCTACAGATGCCCGACGCACTATTGCCGGACCCTGTATATTTATAATAATTAATTTATTTTTGTTTCCTAAAATATTTTGATTAAAAGAAAATATGTAAAAGTGGGCAACGCTGTGCCGGTCAAGATTAATCACGTGACTAAAAGTTTAATCGGTATGGGCTAAATTATATTTTGACCATGGCAAGATATATTTTTTAAATGAAAATTTAAATATTTGACACAATTTTCAATTTTTTTGAAGAAAAAACTCACAGACATTATTTCTGGGTTACCTATATCTACTATATAAAATATACCATCCCGAAAAAATATTTGCACTTTACGACTCACCCTGTATAATATGGGCTTCTAATATGTTATATCACTAGGAATTTGTCAGTGATGTGGGAGGCGTCGAACACCAGTGTAATACATAAAAATTAATGGCCTGGCTAACTAATCAAAATTTATGAAACGAGGGAGGTTTTTACTACAAACTTTAAATCATATTAATCAATCTCTGCGCAAAACCTTTTAGGCCGCATAATATATGGTATTTCCAATAGCGTTTTGCCAATAAATCTCAACCTAGAATAACTGGAATTACACCGAGTTTTAGTGTATATAAGATAAATAAACAAAAAATAATGGTCCGGTGATGCAAAATTCTCGACAATGCAGATGAGTCTATCAAAAGAGCACATCGTACCAAATTTTTCGATATTTAACAATACATTTGGTATTTCAGGATCTATGATTCGGCGTTAGAAAGTGAAACTGGGTTCTAGGAAGTGTTAGTTATCTATGCTGAAGAGTCTCATCTTCTTCTGTAGTAAAATCAATTCGATATAACCGGATTTTTCATGCGACCTGTGTTAATAACTTTAGTAGCATAATGTACAGGGTGTCCCATTTTAGTTGAAATCATACGGTATCTCCGTTATTCGTGAAGATAGAAGGGTGCGGTTTGAACATACCTGTGCCACTTTTTTGTCAAATGGAAGATGCCGTAAACAACATTTTCATTGCCCTCTTCGTTTCTGAGCTACAGGGTCTTTTTGAAAATTTTGCAATTTGGGACACCCCCCGTATCTTTGTTATTGTTAAAGATATTGAGACGGTGAAAACTGTTTATTGCAGTAGTAACTTTTTACGTAGAATACAATGGTGTAGTGTAGTGTAGATATTCTACGAAAATAATATTTTTAAAAATATGAACTAAAGTTATGTTTTATTAAATTGAACACCCTGTATATTTATGAATTATATGATCTGGCTTGTTATAATCTTCTCAAAAATATATAACACTCTATATTTGTTTTCATTATTTAAGGCAATATTTAAAAAAAACATATTAAAAGATCATTTTTTTAGTAGGCCATGATTGATAATAAAAGAAACTAAAGAATTATTAAGAGTAATACTGCTATCTGTCTCTTGTTTTATTTTGAGAGCCACTAATTAATTCTTTGTATATTAGGGAAACTTAAATCTCTACCGCTAATTGTAAATCTTGGAAGCTATCATATCGGAACTTTTAAATATTCCTTTAGCTAATTTACGTGAAATATACTTTCAGCAAGATGGGGGACTCCCCCTCACAATTACAACGAAAATATTAGAATTTTGTTAAATTATTATTTCTCAAATCAATGAATTGGAACCAATGTACACATATGATGGCCTCCCTGATTCCCGGAGTGTCTGTTCTCGATCTCTGATTTTGGGGATTTTTGAAATATGAAATATATCGTGGCAACTAATACGATGTTGAACACCTGAAAAATGCTTCAATAATGCAAGCTTTTAAATATTTGCAAACCCATCCCATTATAATTAATTCCGTTATAAAAAAGAGAAAAATATATTTAGAAGTTCAGTGGTAACAGTTCAAAAGTAAAATATATCAATTCCAAATAAAATTTTAAT
Source organism: Sitophilus oryzae (assembly GCF_002938485.1). Classification (NCBI taxonomy): domain Eukaryota; kingdom Metazoa; phylum Arthropoda; class Insecta; order Coleoptera; family Curculionidae; genus Sitophilus; species Sitophilus oryzae. The sequence goes on from NW_022146286.1 coordinate 485,388, forward strand.
ATGTGCATGTCTATTTTAGTAAATACCATTTTGGTTTTGTTATTTATCACGGCCTACTAATAAGAAAATGATATATTTCAAATATTGTAGTAAATAGCGAAAACAAATATAGAGTGATAGATATATTTGAGAAGCTCATATCAAAGCGGATCATATGATTTATAAATATACAGGGTGTTCCATTTGAAAAAACATAACTTTAGTTCATATTTTCAAAAATATTTTTTTCGTAGAAAAACAGACTACGCCACTGTATTCTACGTAAAAAGTTCTACAAGAATCAGTTTTCACCTTTTCGATATCATTCATAATAACGGAGATACGGGGGCGGTCCCAAATTGCAAAATTTTCGAAAAGACCCTGTAGCTCAGAAACGAAAAGGGTTATAAAAATTTTGTTAACAGCATCTTCCATTTGACAAAAAAGTGGCACAGGTTTGTAAAAACCACACCCTTTTATCTTCACGAATAACGGAGATACCGTATGATTTCAACTAAAATGGGACACCCTGTACTTTTAACATAGATAATTTTTAAACCCCATTGCATTTCGAAGTATACTACACGAAGAGAAATGCATTTTTGCATCCGTTTTCCAACCAATTCTGAAAGCAGTTATTCCACTCGTTTGGTGGTACCTTCAAAATTGCGTTTTTGAAGGCGCTGACTGCATCTTCTGGCAAATGAAACTTTTAACCAGGCAATTCATTCTTAATTTTTATAAAAATAAGAAAGTTATTAGGACATAAATCGGGACTGTGTAGAGGATGGTCCAACAATTCGATGTTTTCTTGCTTTAAAACGCAATTGTTTTTCAAGCTGTGTGGGAACTTGCATGGTCTTGATGGGGGATGGGGGACCATTCGTCATTGAGGTTTGGTTTTTCCAAACTCAGCAATTACTTCCGGCAAACAAATAAAAATATACCAATCAGCAGTAACAGGTCTTTGATCTAAAGCTTTGGCGTTAAGTTATCTAAAGGTGATTCTTAATCTTGATATTTGATATATGTTGACAGGCGCCCTACTATGTTTCTATATGCTAAATAAAAAGACATCCCTCGTATCTAAACGCGGAGATTGGCTTGATCCGGGCGTTGTAATTAAGGTCCGACCGAGACCTCGGTCTCGGTCTCGGTTATAGTCATTCTCGGCTAAAAATCAGGCCGAGATCTCGGTCTCGTTCTCGGCATAAAAAGGCCGAGATTATCGGCCACGGTCGAGACTGCTCACGATAGTTAAATTAGCTTATTTTTGAGCGTATTGCTCCACCGGCTCCACCTATCGATGGGTGGATAAATGAAATACTCGTTCGAAGTCGAAAAAAAACTGGTCTCATATCTGATCCAAATATGATCTGATCAAATCACGAACGGGATTTCCTGAACGGCTGAAGAATCGCCTTCGTATTTCTATGCGTAAACATTGAACGAAATGTTAGATGTTAGTGTCATATCAATGTAAGTTTTATAAATATAACAGAATTGTGGCTTTTATATGAATTACTCGTATATCCTACTAATAAGTAAAATTGTTTTATGTAATTATTCACCTCCACACAGAGTTCTGAAAGCAGCAGCTTATACATTTCTAGTATGCACCACCAACAAGCAACAAGCATCTCTAGCAAACAAATATTTAGAACGAATATGATGAAACACTGCATAATTTGAAAGGATGCAATGCTGAAAAATTACTTCTCTTAGCCTATAACATAGACTAAAAAGTAATTTTATTAGCATTAGTAATTTTAGAGCATAAAATCACAATAAAACGATTTCGGCATGAAAATAACGTTTTTATTACACTATTATCAGATGTTTTTTCATATATTAAACTATTGACTAAATATTGCATCGTATCTCGTTTTCGGCCGAGAATTTTCCGTCTCTCGGCTCGGGCTCGGTCTCGGTCTCGGCCAAGACTAAAAATCCAGGTTCGGTCGGACCTTAGTTGTAATGTAACGCATGTTCGCATGTTCGCAAATGAAAACTTCCGGGCAAGTCTTCCCAAAAATCCGGACAAAATCCAGACGTCATAATTTTTTAGTGATATAAGATCAAAAAATAGTATGGATTTTTTTAGTTTGAAGAAGACAGATATTCTGAATTATGAATTTCTAAGTTTATTACTTACAAGCCTTTTTCCTTTTATAATTTACAGTTTTTTAACATTGAAAATGTTTCTGTTATCCTATATAAGGGAGCCCAAATCAAATTAAAATGCTACATTTGCCACACCATGACGTCATATATACAAGGGTATAGGAAATCTCGGCGCAGCGGCGGCAGTCGGCCAGCGCGCGCAAAAACAATTACATCGCTAATTGTTTATTGATATATCTTTATTAGTTTAAAAGCAAAAAATATGGGGTTTGCTTTGTTACCTTGTCAAGACATAGGCGAAACTTTTAAATTGTTTCTTTTTTTCATTTAGGCCTTCGTTTTTCGCGAGGTTTTTCGTTAAATGAAAGTTATATTAAAAAAAGTCTATTTTTAAACCAAATTTTCGCATGATTGAAATGAGTTATTCATGTTTAAAGTTTTTTTTGGTCATAAGCGCTAATGGAAATGTTTTTTTGTAAATAATTATAAAAAATTACTCTCTACCAAGACTTTATTGTGTACTGGATCAAAAAATAAGTATTTGTCTTCTCTATACGGTGGTATTAATATATCGATTTTTGATGATAGTGCCCTTTTACCCGGTCTAATTTTGTACTACTTTCGGAATAAGGGTCCCCATATCATGTACTGTACTTCCATCCCTGAAAAATTCAGCTTGTGACACCGAAGTGAGACGTAAAGTCAAAATAAGCTTTAATCTACCTACATCATAGGTAGGTATAGGTACTCTATGTATATTCTACCTAAACAGTAGCTGACAGTAGTAATTAATTTTTATCCGATAAGTAGTTGTCATTATATAAGTTTAATCATCTTATACCTCCTATAACGGTAGGTTTTGGATTTTTTCCTGATTGGTTTGTTAAACAAAAATATACTGGGCATATAAATGTCTAACACAATACATGTATTGAATGCACTTATTTTAACCAATGCATTGTTTTGTTTTGGTTCCTCTCAAATCTCACAAATAAGAAATGTTTTATAGTTTTTATTATAAAAAACAGTGATTATACAATTTAATTGCACCCGTTACACTGTTTTCTGTAAGGGGTGTAACCAGGAGTATATTTCGTAACCTCTTACGATATAAGAGGGCACAAAGTGTTTTATTACTTAATGCTTAGATTAAAATTTAATAATATATTTGTACATAAAATAAAATAGACTAGAAAGTAAATTAATTAATATTGACGTAATTACTAAATAATTACAAGATTTTTTTTCTAATTATTTTAGTGTATTTTTAGTCACCTAATTATAAAGGAGAGATTTCCAACCATTGCATTATTTTACTCACAAATAAATGTTTTATGGTTTTTATTATAAAACAAGGATTAATTTATTATACACCCCTTAACCCAAACACTCCAAGGAGGATATTTCGTGACCCCTTATTTAAAGTGGACAAGCTTTATTAGTCAATGTTTTAATTACCCAGCGTCTTTAATAAAAAATCTAATGTAATTTTTCATAGAAATGATCTGACATAAAAAGCAAATTTTATCTAAAAACTTTTTGATTATCTACAAGGAGTAAACCGCTGACAAATGTCTGTATACTAATGCCAAAGTAATGCCAAAAATACAAATTAAATACCAAAATTTCTCATATAATGCCCCACGAATGCCAAGCTGATTCCAATATAATACCACTAATACCACGAATAATATGTAACACATTTGTTTAACGAATTAACCTGTAGCAATAGTGGTAGGTACATTCACAGATTTTTTCCTAGGTAACTTAAAAGTCGTTAAAAAGTCTAATTATATTTAAAGAAGATATAATTCCAACTAATTGCATTATAAGGCCAATAATGCACAAGTAATACCATTAAAATTTTAGCGTTTTTAATTTGTGTAACATATTTCTTTAAAAAATTAACCTGTAACAATAGTGGTAGGTACGCGCACAGATTTTTTCGCTAGGTAACTTATTACGTCGTTAAACAAGTCTATAAAAGCTATAACAACATAGGTAACTAATATTTATAATTTCATTCGAGTTTTAATCTCAAATAATAAATGTTTTTACTGGTGTATTTCTGAAGTGTTCATTATTAAAAGTAGATATTCTTCAAGTTATGTGAAGTAATAAGGAATGTTTCCGGGGAGACCGCGTATATGTCACCGGATTCTGGTTAGTATAAAGACTTTTTTCTATAGAAAGAGTTTTATCTATATTTTTCTTTCAAAATAAGACTAATTTCTTCTTATTCTTTTAAATATTACAGTGTTTCTTTTTCCTAAAATGTTATATTTAATTTTCGCTTAAAATTAAAAAATCACCAAATGGAGGAAAATATACGTTATTGAATAAAGTTTATACAAATCACTTTACATAACAAAAAAGTAAAAACATGTCATGGCGGAAGATATTCAGGTGGCATTTCACATATTTATCTATTAAAATCGAGATTAAAATAATAAACCTGCGTAACATGTTATACATGAGATAGAAAGTTTCAGAATCGATTAATACGCAATATGCTACGCAGTCAACTTGTTCCTATGCGCGGATGAGCGTCTTCGCGCCGCCGAAGGGAAATCGGGCTACGTTTGGCTAAACAGGCTGGACACGGTGGACTACGATATTGGCGAGTCTGAATATTTATAAAAATTTGCAAAGTAAAATATGTTGGAAAAATAATTAATCCATACATATATAAAAGCTCAAAGGGTTTTTTTGTTGCATCCATCCCGCCGAAAACGCTTCACCAATCTTGATGATTCTTTTTTTAAATGAAAGAAAAGTATATATGTGTAGATTTGTTATGAAGTATTTTTATAGTGCTTAAGTTAAGTATTTTTATAGTGCTATTTCTTTGTGTAAAACGACTAAATACTAAAACATACCTGAAAAACACCTACACACAATACCTCCAGAAATAAATTATTTGTCATTGTCAGTGGTTTGTCAGTTAGATTATATTATATTAAGTTTTTAGATATTTTAGGAGTGAGTTCATACCGCCAGCTTTAGATACATAAATATTAGCACAAAGGTTCGTTTAAACGACATTGGTGAATTAGCTACACAAAGCGATTTTAAGAAATTCATCCTCTTAGAGAGCAAGATGTCGGAACAGTTTGTTGTATGAAAATTCCTTACTATTTGGTCTAGAAGAATGAAATCCTACAAAAAGAATTAGAAGAAATTTTTGAAATTCATCAACCAAATGGGTAAAGTTAGTAAAAATTTATATAAAACTTGGTGACCTCTGGATTATACACATAAAAATTGGCACAAAGATAAAGCGAATTTATGAAATTTATACACTTAGGGAGTAGAATAGGGAATGAAAGTTTGCTGTACGAAAATGCAATACTATAACATTATAAACCAGACAGTATAAAATTTTATACAAGGGTTTATTTAGTGACATCATAACGAAATATATCTTCCTCAATTATCCTTCAAAGAATAATAAAGAGAGTATTAGTGCTCTTAATAAATAAAAAAAAGATGAAAAATAAAAAACATCTATGCTCACTAGCTCTCTATAAAGAAGTAAAAAATCATTTAAATCAATGCATGAACGATTCGAGGTGTAACGCGAACGTAGTCGCGGGAAAAAGCTAGTAATTTATTAAATTATTTTATTTAACTGATTAATTTTCATTGAAAAGGAATTTTTGTAATTCGCCACTATATTAGTTAAAAACTAAGAAACTCATATCAAATTTAAGTTTTGCGATTTTGACTTATACTTTTTACAAAATCTGAACAAATTTTAAAAGAAAAAAAGCTTTTGATAATATTTGTGTAGATTGACTACAAGTTGTATAATATAAATTTCTACGACCGGTCTACCTAGTGGTCTGCAGCATCGCCTTGTGGTGCAAACGTGGGCCTGTTAATCTGTGACGTGACGCACAACAGCCAAGAAAAACAGAAGCGTGGCTAAGAATTTAGTAATTTAAAAAAATGTCTTTTAGATACCGTAGTAGGTATTAAAAAGTTTTGTGTTTAAATGGGGTTTGCCTTTAAAAGTTAAAAAATTATATCGTAAGGTGTAACTTTCCGTAAGAATTCTCTATCTGTCATCGATCATGATCTGTCATCATGTTAACCTGATGTTTTGTATGTTATTTTGTTTTTTTGCTTGTTTGTTTTACGGATAGGTGCGATCGCATAATTATTATTGATAATGTTTTATTTAATGTTAACATTACTACTTTTTCAGTGAATCTTTAAATCTGTTGTTTTTTGTTAAGTTCGTTATTTAAACATATGTATGTAATACACTCATATTAACACTAATCATATTTTTACGTTTTTATTCATCATTTTCAATGCCCCCCGGTTGCATCTTTGTAAAGGACTGTGAATTTTTTCATATATTATTTACAATAGAAAAAAATTCAAATGGCAGTGCTGGCTGTAAATGTTAAGAATCGAAATGCAAAAATCTCGTTTCGAATGCCAGTATTTTTTCAGCCTTTAAAACCAGATCTAAAAATTGGGATTGCTACGTTTATTTAAACTTCTTAGCAATTTATTATATTTCTTACGCCGCCCGCCAAATACTAGAAGCATGTTTAACTATAATTAAAACCACTGTATCTTCTAGAAATATGATCGGAATAAGGATGCTCGCCGAACCTGTACCGACTTGTAATGTAACAATCAAGTCGAGTGGAGCACCGTTGTTAATTGAGAGCCGCTCGATGATAAGATTACCCCACGTAATTTTATATTATTCAATATATCTTGTATGATTTTATGAGATAAGGTGGAATTCCCAGAAAATAAAAATAGATTGCATTCCATTATTTGATATTTCGGAGGGGTTTATGATATAATATTTTTTAGCCTTATTAAAGGATTTGTTTTACATTAGCGTATTTTTAACAAATTTGATAACATATTAGTTTCAATTTAATTTCTGAAATATTAATATGAATTTGTACGGAGGGATCAACAATGATTGAAACAAGATTTTGACTTTGTTACTTGTATTGTTCCGATTGTTTGACACATCATATGCTTCAATGTAATGAATTAATGTTTTTTCGATACAACTATAGTGGTCAACAACAATCGGATGAGATTCTGGGAATGGTCTCGGATCTCACACCACCAATCCAACTCTTGACGCGCGCCTACAATGTCCTGTTTCCGAATAGGGACGAATGGGATACCACCGAGAAATGGCTTATTAGATGCGGAAATGTGTTGGTACACGGACGGATCCAAAAACGATAAAGAATCTGGCGTAGGAATTGACTGCAGCTGTCCAAAGACCGAGATCTACCACAGTCTTGGAAAACACACCACAATTTTCCAAGCTGAGCTATATGCTATTAAAACCTGTTTGCAACTGCTGGTAGAACAGCAATACACCGGGAAAACAATAAGCATATTTTCGGATAGTCAAGCCGGGTTGAAAGCACTTGAGACAACGAAAAGCACGTCTATGACGATTCTTCATTGTAAGAAACTACTCAATATATTAGGAGATAGGAACAAAGTGTCGCTAAAATGGATACCGGGACATGTCGGCCTAGAGGGAAATGAACGTGCTGATTCCCTCGCCAAAACTGGTGCAGGCTCGCCATTCGTGGGTCCAGAACCGACACAGCGTACCAAAAAATCTCGCAAGAGACAGGCTCTATGAATGGGTTAGGGGTGCGACGTTTCGGGACTGGTATGACAGTCCCGGAATGGAACATGCCAAGACAATCCTAGCAGGGCCCTCCAAACGTAGAACAGATGAACTCCTGAAGGCTGGTAGGAACGGAGCGCGTATGCTTACTGCAGTATACACGGGCCACTGGCGGCTGAGATCACATCTACAGAGAATGGGACTGGTGGAAGACGCCGAATGCCGACTCTGTATGGAAGATGACGAAACAATGAAGCACGTTATGTGTACCTGCCCCGCTGGGGGCAGGACCAGGTTTGAGGTGTTTGGCAAACCCACGCTAGACCTATCAGACCTAGAAGACATCTCGGACATAACGGCCTAAAAGTTAAAAGGCTGGGTCTTGAGGGTGAACTTTAATGCTCTTTTTTTATTAAAGAGCTTGTAGAAACTGAGCCACAATAGGCCCTCGCGGCTGCGGTGGAGGTTCCCACCTGGGACCCACTCTTAGTCAAATACAATACAATACAATAGTGGTCAACATGGAAAAAGAATAAGCATAGCAAGTAATAAGCAAGTAATCATATATGGTTCAAAAATAGCCTGGATCCTTTTCTCTCCTTTAGATCCGCCGCTGTGTCAAGTGTACAATATAAGTGACATAAGTGATATGTAACCAATAAACATGGGAATTTTGTATCACTTAATCCGAAATCTTTTCATTTAACTTTATTAGGTGATATTTATACCTACTATTACAGATGTTTCATTAAGCCTTATCTAATATTATGGAATATTAACACAACAAGTAATTCAGTTGTGTGTTGATTGGATTTGTCATAACTGCAATATAGCTTTATCCACAAACCAGTCTGACACTTATACGATCATTTAAACGGAAATTTGCATATATTCGCTTATTTTATGTTAATATCCGTTCTTAGAAAACCTTTTTGTATTGTAATCACTAAGAGTGGGTCCCAAGTGGAACCCTCCACTGCGTCCGTGAGGGCCTATTGTGGCTCAGGTCTACAAACTCTTTAAAAAAGTAATGCTAAAGTTCAAGACCCAACCTTTTAACATGGGCTGTTATGTCCGAGGGTGATATGTCTCCTAGGTCTGATAGGTCTAGCATAGTTTTGCCAAATACCTTAAATCGGTATTCGGCGTCTTCCACCAGTCCCATCCTCTGCAGGTATAATATCAGCCGGTAATGGCCTGTGTATACTGCAGTGAGTGTACGCTTTCCATTTCTTCCATTTCTGTCGACCTTTAATAGCTCCTCTGCTCTGCATTTGGATGGTCCTGCTAGGATTTTCTTGGCATGATCCTTGGGACTGTCATTCCAGTCCCAAGACGTCGTACCCCTAACCCATTCACAGAGCCTGTCTCTCGCGGGATTTTTGGAACGCTAAATGTCGGTTCTGGACCCACGAATGGCGAACCTGCACCTGTTTTGGCGAGGGAGTCAGCACGTTCATTTCCCTCTAGGCCGACATGTCCGGTAGAATATTTGGAATTCGCCGACACATTAGCCGCTCGGGTTAGTTCGAGTGCTGCGTAAAGTACCGACGTATTAGCCTAATACGTCGGCGATTTACGATGCGCTCATAATATTGTTTCTTTCTTTGCAAGTTTGTAAATCGGATTAATTTGATCTGCATCTGTAATGGGTATTCGTAATTGTTTATAATCATTCAGTAATCATCTGTAGTTGTTTTTCATTGTTGTCCAGTGATTAGAATAGTTCGAGAAGATTGCTAATTCAGGGCAGGGGGGCAGGGGGCAGGGGGGCTTAGTCCCCCCAGAGGACCAGTGCGTCTCGTATAAAATGGGATTTAACCTCACATCAATAGTATCTTACAGGGACCTAAGCCCCCCCCCAAAAAAAAAGACTTGAGCCCCCCTAAAAGTATATGTCTAGTTGCGCCCCTGAAAGACACGCTTTTCGTTACCTCAAGCACTTCAACGCGGCTTAACTATCCGAAAATATGTTTATTATTTTCCTTGTGTATTGGCGTTAAAGAAACTTAAAAATGTGTTTAATTTTTTAAATGTTAGGCCTTCTAACAATCTAACGAAGCACTTTTGTAAATAGGTAAATTGTGTTCCATTAACTTATATTGTTTCCAAAATTACGTTGTATCGACATATTATTCGACATCCTGTATATTTAAAATTTTTCTAAGAGTATTTCGCTTTAAGGATATTCCAGATTGTTATTTATGCTATCACCCTGTATGTTGAAAGAAGTTCTAAGAACAATAAACATAAATCATCATAAATCACAATCAAAGGCTGATGATTCTCACGTCAACGGAAAGGAAACGGAAAGTAGCGGATACCGGAAGGTATAGTGAGAATCAACCTTTATTCGGCCAGTGACAGTATTGGCAAAGTTTACGGTATTAAAAAATATTGGGCATGTCTATCCTATGTTTACACAGTGTTATAACAGATGACGGTATTTTCTAATACCCAGAAATTTACTAAGTGACAAACGTTTTTTTAAAATGATGCTTTAAAACGAAAGGCATAGTATTTCGCTAGTTTTGTAATATTGCGACAAGTTTTTTCATTTTAAATTAAACTTCCATGTTTTCATTATGATTTTGAAGTTTTGAATTTCTGACAAACAATAAAAAACGCTTAAAACAGAAAGGGTCCATTTATTAAAAATAGTTTTTAAGTTCAAATTTTTTAATTAATAAATTTATTATTATATGACAAATACCTGCTGCAAGGATAATTTTATTTTGTTACTTGATTTATTGAATACTGTCAATAGTGGAACACCTTGTATCAACAAATATATAAACCACATAAAAGAAACATTAGTAATAAACGATATCGACCATCTTTTATTAACAAAACATTAAACGAAATAATACACGATTGAAAAAAAACGGCGTCAAAGACGGCTGAGGAATGACAAACGATGATAATTTTGGCGAGGTGAAGCCCTAGACAGGTGAGGGAAGTTAGCAACTCATTGAAAGCAGGTATTATAAAATACAATCAGCTTGGGCTGCTACAAATTTGCTTTATCCTGCTTCAAATCCCAACCCAGCAACACACCTACCTATTTTGAGCTATAGTTACTTCTATTTTGGTTGCTGACTTCCCAGTTGGCAACGCTGGTTCCAGCTTGCGTTGCTATACCCCTGTTGCATCCTGCTGCGAATTTCGTCCCAGCAACACTTGCTGTTTTTAAGATACAGTAAGTTTAAGTCTGAATAAGTCTTAACATCCGAAATCGCCTTAACGTACCCACGAACCATAGCCTCACAGTGTTCATTAATTTGAAGAACACATTCATTGGTACAATGAACAGATTTCATTAATATAATGTACCTGAATCCTTATATTAATGAACCATATCATTAATACAAAGAAATAATTTCATAACCTATTTAGTTATACATTTAAAAGTCGACACTATTAGTAACTCTTGTTACACCGTATAATCGATGATGAAGATCGCTGTCATTAATATGAAATGTCATTGATAGTCATTTCCCAGCCAACTGCCTGAAATAATTCTACTATAAATAGATTTCCATTTGAACAAGCCCTTAGCTACAAAGGTAACAAAATTACTAATAGTGCCGACTTACTTACGAGCACAGTAAATTTTTCCATTAGTCTTCCATTAAGTGCAATAAACTAATAATAATTTATTAAACTCGATATAGCATATACAAATTAAAAATTAAAAAAATCGAATCGACGAAGAGAATAGTAATGTTATTATTAATTTTAGGGTAAATTATAATAAGAAAATTAATTTACCAGTCGATATCCTGAGGGATTTCTATAAAAAGACCATTTCTTCATTATATTAGCTGTATCCTTAGACTTGATAACGTCTAATAAATAACTAACGTCTAATTTGCAACAGTCTTTCCAAGTCGCATCCGATGTTAAATTGTCGAATTTGAGGGCTTGAAGGCAGATCTCAACATGTACTTCCGGTTCTAAAAGACGTATATCAAAATAATTAAAATGCCAAATATTAAAAGAACATTCGAATTTACCATAATCAGTTCCATGCCTCGACTTGTTACTATGTTTTTCTTCTTTTTGTTTTTTATCTTCTGAAACATATTTGGAAACCGCTGTTTTAATTAGAGATCTCACACAGCGGAATTTGATTTGACAACACAACAAATTAACTACAATACGATAGGACTTTTATTTAAAATATTTAAAATATTTAAAATAATGAAGAGAACACTTACCGCTCTAATGAAACTAAAGCCTCACTGAATAACTCAACCACACAGACGTTATTAAAGTGCCAAAGTAACCAATCAACATGGCGGACATTTAAGCCCTAATATTTTATTCATGATATTAATAACCGCGTACATTAATATAATGTAGTGTGTTCGTTGTATTAATAACATTGTTCATTGTCACAATGTACAACTCATTAATCAATGATTTAGTACATTAATATAATGAATATGTGTTTATTAAAGTTTCAGCACTAAAATAAAGAACGCGTTCATTGGGACAATTCATTATATTAATGAAAATCTTACATTAATTTAATAACCAGATTTTCATTATATTGATGAAATTAGATTCATAGTATTAATAAATCGGACATCGATCTATGATTAACAAATCATTATATTAATGAAAAAAATCATTGTCCCAATGAAACAACAGTTAATAATCAATGTTCATTAATATTATGAACAATATTTTTTTCGGTGCACTGGGAAGTCAGCAACCAAAATAAAAGTAACTATTATAACTCAAAATTGGTAGGTGTGGCTGGGTTGGGATTTGAAGCAGGATAAAGCAGGATTGTAGCAGCCCAAGCAGGATCGTGTGTTATAATTCCTGCTTTCAATGAGTGGCTAACTTCCCCGATCTGCCCTAGACATGTTCTTGGCCTGTATTCTTCTTTACTTTAAAATATATAAAAATCTGACTTAAGTTTTTTTAAGAGACCTAAGTCTTTTCTAAAAAGACTTAAAATCTTTTTCTATTTCGGAATAGAGATAAAATCAGAAATCATTTGAAAAATGCTTAAATTTTAAGTCTTAAGTCAGCTTTCGAAAAATGACTTAAAATCAAATGACTTACCTCAATGATTTAAATAAAAAAAAACCTAAGTTTTCTGTGAGCTCGCAGCTCTGTATTTACACAATCAATTTATTGCTGAACCGCAATAAATATAGATATAACATGTCGAGACTTGTTTATTCAAGATGTCTCAGTTCACTTCCGTTGATTTATTTACTACATATTATTAATTCATTTATTTTGAAACTATAACATATTCTTAATTAATAAACGAACAAAACATATTTCTTCATTCGAACGTCTTACAAATTAAAATGAATTATTTTAGCAGTCCATCGATAAAATTTTTCGAGTGTTGCAGCTTATACCAGTATTCATGTCTCCGTTCTCTGTTTACAAATTGATAATAAGAGATGGCAGTACGTATCTTTAAATACACAGGAATTTGCCAAATGACTTAATTTTTTTAAGATTATCGTTATTATAAATTCGTTATACTATTTCGTATTGCGTTACTGTTGTAAGATTGCATCAGGTCATTATTGAATAAAATAGATAAGAAATAGAACACACCAGAACTACTGAGTTAATTTTTAAGTACAATATTTATGTATCGCCTAACAGATTTTTGAATTTTCAATCTTACGTATCAAAAATTACACGAAAAATTACATTCACCCCCATTCTCCATACGAGATTGTTCTAGTATCCTTTGCAACCGTTTCTCGAGGCAGTAACTGATAGTAATCAATTTTTCAGTCAAATTTTTAATATCTAGTGTTCATATACAGGGTGGCGCCTCTCATACGTCAGGGAGGCTCCAAGGAGAACGACAGTTTGTATTGAAATGAAATTTTGTGAGCATTTGTAGGTTAATTCAGAGCACTTTTTAAAAATATAGAGAGTTCTACGGGGTGTCCTTAAAAAAAGTGACATAGCAAAGTTGTGTTTTTGTAATGGAACACCCTATATATTAATTGATTTTCGGATTTTGGGAGAAAAATAAAGGTAAGTTTTATAAGAGAAGTATATGACTAAATTGTAAGGTTTTTGACATATTTAACATTTTCTAGAAATAAAGAACAATTTTTAAATTACAATAAAAGCTATCTAAATTGGAATTTACCCGGTATAGCCTAATATGTAGCTAAATGAACTATTGTACTTTAAATCAAATTAAAACTTGATCCAAAAAGTTATACAGGGTGGGACAAAATTAATACTGAACATTGGTCACCTTTAAAAGCATGTTACTCCTTTATTTTAAATGGAACACCCAGTATATTATTCCGATATTCAATGGAGAATTCATGTCTCTTCAAAATACTATTAAGGTTGCCTACCCCTCAAACAAAGATTTTCCTAGATATTTTTATTTACATGATTTGATCTGAGTAGATCTTTATTATTTGATAAAATCTAGGTGGCTGTGATATATCTGACGTTACTTCAAAATATAGCTGTCTAATTAATCCAACTTTAATAATAAAACATGTATGTGTAAAATTGACAAAAACATGATCGCGAATAAGCATTGGCAAAATCATGAATTGGACATTTTTAAAGTTGAAATTTAGATTATATAAGTCGATATAAGTTAACGAAAGTCGATATATTCGATCTGTCTAAAAAAACAGATTGAATATTATACAGGGAGAGCAAAAATATTAGTTATTTCCGTTTGTTATAAATATAAAAATTGCTCAAATCTTGGCTATTTTAAATTCAACCCTATGTATATTATTTAAAACATCAAAAAACTAATAAAATTGCTTCTCAATGATATATTATGTTCAACAAAAAAAACATATCATCATGTTCAACCAAACCTTCCGGTTTCTTAAGTAGAACTATTTAAAAATTAGAAATGAAAAATACCACGTCTTACAATTGATAGTTAAGGGTAAGATTGAAGGAAAGAGAGGTCTCGGCAGGAAGAAACTATCTTGGTTGAGAAACATCAGAAACTGGACTCACCTAACTTTTGAAGAACTCATAAGGAAAGTCGAGAATCGTGAAGATTTTGCCAATGTGATCGCCAACCTCCACGAAAGAGACGGCACGTAAAGAAGAAAAAGCTCCGAAACAAAGCAAAATCGGACCTATGTTGATATGAAAAATAAATCTTATTTTTACGTGAGGAATCTCCCCACGAGAGATGGTACATGTTTTTTGAAACACCCTGTATAATATTCTACCTTTTTCTCGACTGGAAAGTCAATGAACGGTAGCGACTAAACAACTAACTTTTAATCCATAAGGATATTTCGAGATTTTTCATGTTTTCCTTTGGTTATAAGGTTAAATAAGCTACCTAAAATTCAAAATTTCAAATTTGTAACCGTCTAGAAGTACCTTAGAATTTTGATTTTGATGATGTGTCAGTGAGTCAATGTCAAAATTAAAGAAATTTGACAAGCGATAATTCATAAACTATGAGATATAATTACTAGATATTCTGGTAATCCAGCCAGCTATAGTATGTCCTCATGTGTAGTGAAAATTAATATTCTTGTTTTACCAACAACGAAGTTACAGGGTGGTCAAAAGTGCCGCTAATACCTTCGAGAAAAGGATGGTACGGCTGTGCTCGACTTATTGTCACTTAAGAAAAAAACGAACATAGAGAAATAAATGTTTAAAATGAGATATGACTTTAAAAAATTTAATTTTAGCAGTAATTATTTTTGCGAATTCCAAATTGCACAGTGTATTCAATTAATCAATTACATCATGTTTTCGGACACACACATAGTAATTAGATATTAATATATTAATATTTCGAAATTTACATCAACATGCGTTGTTACGAACCCATTATAAACTTTGTTAGGAGGCTGTGATAGACGGGAAGAACTTGTAAGCGATCAGCAAAATTGCTAATGAATGTGGCGACATATTTTGTCCTTTCTATATCAATAAGTAATTTAAAATAATGATTTACTTTATAATATAGTTTACCAGTAATTAGACCTTATTTCATCATTCAAGCTCGGTTGAAATTTCCTTTTCATTGTTGTAGACATAATATTTGATGAAATGTTATTTTCGATAAACTGGTTTTTTTCTGGTAATAATAAGATAATTAAATAAGATATATTTTGGATTGAAACATGTATACTTCGTACACGTGAACCCTAGATTTAATAGGTACCTCTTCATAAAAATAATATAAATTTTATAATCATGTTTTAATTACTTCTATTTATTGCAAAAAAAGTAAAATAAAACAACAATTTTGACCACAATACACCAAAACACTTACTTTTACACTGGACGTGCATTTCGCTAACCATGTTAGCATCATCAGCACTAATCAGTAGATGATTAAAACTGGTTGATCGATGCCAAAAAATATCGTTTCAAATAAATCATTAAAATTTAAGAAACAGCAGAACGTTGTAAAGAGTTTTGCGTAACAAAGATTGTTTCTACTAAAATCATGCAGACAAGGAAAATAAGGTTGTTATTTTAGATAAAAAAGTCTATTACAATAAAGTTAACAACTTAATCGATAATTACACCTGCACGAAATTAAAAAAGAATCCTTTCTCAAAGATGGTAACAGATGTTAAAAACTATAAACAATGTAACAATCTTATTGGTCTTCTTTTTAAAAGGAAAATGCAGGTATCCAATTCCTCAGTACCAAAATTGTATGCATTGTCTAAAATTCACAAACCGGATAAATTTATGCACCCAATTGTTTCGGCCATAGGTTCCCTCTCTCAAACCTTTTACAAAATATATGTTTAATGGTAGTTCACATTTCAAAAATATTTTTATAGATATACAAGGTGAGTCGAGTTTAGTGAATTTGCTATAAAATTCTGGTTCCAAAAATACCTTAATACCATAAATTATATTAAATAGTTTTTGAATTATGACCACGTCCATGAGGACGTCAATATAGACGTCCAGGAACCTTCGTATGAGAACTTCTAATCGAGACGATCGACTTATTGTAAGTTTATTGCTAAAAAACCGCCGTTTGCCAGCTTTTCAAATTGATAATAATGAATTGCACTTAAGAACCGTACATATTAACTAACGGACTACAAGAAAAAGATTAAATGAAGCAAATCTTATGTCAAGAAGGCCTGCTTCGGGACCAGAACTTACTAGATGTGTTGACTAGGCCCAAAAGCAAAGGCATGGTCTTAATGTAAAAATTACGAAAAATGTTAGTGGCTTCTTTAAAACCGAATATTTCCAACAAAAATAAAGCTAATGAGATGAACCAAAAAACAAACCGTCGAGAAAGGATGTATCTAGATGATAAAATAATTTTTAAATTTCTTGCTGTTTTAACATATTTCACAGGGTGTTTCAAACTTTCATCAAAAATATCAACATTTTGTTTTCCCTCGTATAATTAACAGATGGGGAGTTTCATCTTTAATTTAGAAAAAGATACTAAGAAGTCAAATAATTTGGCAACACACTGCTTAAAAAATCATCAAAATCGGCCCATTAAAATTAACCTTTAAAATGCATCAAAGTCTTAAGGTGCCCATTTTTCGTACCGGTGAATGTTTCAAATACTATACCTTTTAGTCGTATACTTTTCTAATGAAATAAACCTTTATTTTTTTACTAGAATCCAAAAATCAATTAATATATAGGGTGTTCCATTACAAAAAAACATAACTTTGACATGTAACATTTTTGGGGACATCCTGTAGAACTCTATATAATTTTAGAAATAACAACATACTTTAAATTGACTTACATAAGCTCAGAAAATTTCACTTCAATATAAACTTTTGTTCCCCTTGCAAAAACCGCGTCGTATATGACGCGCCACCCTGTATAATTCGGTTTTAATCAAAATTTCAATGATTAGAATATAACCAGAATAGGTATAGCTTGGGTGCATTAGATTTATTTATTTCAATAAATTTACTTAGAAAAAGAATTAAAAAAATCAAAATATTGAGAAGGAAATAATTAAGAATTTACTAAATACTAAAATAAAAAATTAAAAGCAACGAAAAGAAATGGGTAAACATTTTAGTATTTTATCTATAAAACACAATAAAGAAGGTTTCACATTAATACATTCAGAGTAATTGAATTCCGAGGTAAAAGTCTCTGGGCACTCCACTAAAATTAATTAAATCGAAATTTTTAAGTGATATTTTCATAAGTCAATAACTCGGAAACGGTTGATTTGTGGTACATTGTGTGTATCTCGATTTTTGCTTAGAATTTAAGGAAGAACCGAAATATGGCAATAATATACAGGGGGTTCCATTTAAAAAAAATAAATTCTGATGCGCCACGACTTTATGACCGATCCTGTATATTTAAATTCATTATCCGCTAATAGATATTTATCATCGACCCTGTATAATAATCATTCAGCTGCATCAACACAATAAATGATGTTTACTAATTAATCTTCACATCATTATGAAATTGATTAAGATATTTTCAATAGATTTTTCTAGTAGATAGGGTTATAAAATAAATCTACAAAAATCATATTTCAAATAACTTCAGTCATGTTAGATCGGTTACTGATATATTCTACTATCGATGAACTAAATTGTATTAATGTTTATTTGAAAAATTAACACTTTGTGAAGAATAAGGTGTCGTAGAAGGTCACAACATTGCAAGGTCGCAACACACAATCAAATGACTTTCAAAAGGCCAAATCGGTAGCACAAATTAAAATTTCTGGGAAAATTAATATTTTACCTAACGAAAACTATTTTAACAACCTGGATGGTAATTTTTTCTCGAAAAATAATTGCATAAACTTCATATAAAGTATTAGTCGATGCTTTCAAGAGCTGTAAATTCTCGAGAAAGAAACTTAGGGCATATGTTCATAGGAACATTTACTTTTAATTTATATGTAGTATCATAATCTAACTGAAGTTACTAAACTTCAGTCATCAAAAAATAGTGTACACTATTTTTTAGACCTCGTATATTAGTGCAAGCAAAGTAAATAATTTCTTCTAGAGGCATCCGTATATCACCAAACCGGTAGCATTTTAAAACAAGATTAAAACAGAAGATATCAGTAGCTTTACCAATAAATCCAATCCAAATTCCGCAAACTGTTTAATTACTCATAATCATAATTTTCATATTTTTCATGTAGAACCTCCAGAGATTCAAATCGAACGCGTTCTAATAGCTTTTGAAATAAAGTTAAACTTCTGGCAATTTATTTGTTGAACAAATTCAAACCAAATATAACAAAAAAATAACTCACCTGGTCATAATAAATCATCTATGAAAGTTTCATAAATTTATAATCTTTTAATTTAACTTTTGTTTTAGAGTATAATGTAGCGTAAAATATGATTTTCGCTCTTTGACATAAGTTTTACAAAATTTAAAATAGTCCAGTTTTATTTTGTTCCTTTTATTGGCTACACTGGCATGTGGATACGTTTGAACGTTTGTGACGATACTAATTCCATATAAAGGTTCATTCTCACTATACCTTCCATATCAGCTCCCTTCCGTTTACATCAAAGATATTTGATTTATAATATCTTTGGTTTATATAAAACATTATATCATGTAAATGAATAGGACAATGCACACTATCCGTTTCGTTTCCCTTCCGTTCAATGTCCTTTCCTTCCATACATTTTCTTTGGCGGGCGGACTGAATCGGATCAGAAACAGCGTTGTCAAGTTCTTACATTTGTACCAGCTCTGTTAACATTTTGCCAATATTTATTTATTCTTTCAGCTATTAATTAAATCTATTACCTTTTTCAAAAGATACAATTTTTTAAAATAAAACTTTCGTAATGATATAAATGGTACAATAAAAAGTTTGGAACTGATACGGAACGGAAGCTTACGTATAACAGGTGTTGCATCGTCGGACGGGACATAGGAAATCCCATGTAAATTTTAATGGGATCAATTATTGGCTTTCCTAATTATTTTAGAGAATAATTCTATTTAGGTTTATTGAAGAGCACTAAAACCCACATTCAAAAGAATAACTTTAGATATTTCTGATTAGCTCGTTTACGAGTTATCGCCGATTTCTTTTCGTCGTCTTTTTAAATATTTCTCCTTTCTTATGGCCCTGTATTTACTTATGAGCACCAGTCAAGGTAAAAGATAACTGTCAAATGAAGTTGTCATTTCAGAAATTTACCTATTTAGTGCTTTATTATTATTGAAAACTCATTCCTACATGGGAAATCTTAAAGATTATAAATACAAATTTATATGAATTAAAGTAAAATAAAATAATCAATTTCAAGGTTAATTATAGTATTATGACAATATTCAATAACTTATTAATTTAGGTAGGTACTATTAAATGACAACTTCATTTGACAGTTATCTTTTACCTTGACTGGTGCTCATAAGTAAATACAGGACCATAAGAAAGGAGAAATATTTAAAAAGAAATCGGCGATAACTCGTAAACGGGCTAATCAAAAATATCTAAAGTTATTCTTTTGAAATGTGGGTTTTAGTGCTCTTCAATAAACCTAAATAGAATTATTCTCTAAAATAATTAGGGAAGCCAATAATTGACCCCATTAAAATTTACATGGGATTTCCTATGTCCCGCTCGACGATGCAACACCCGGTATAGCATCAATACAATAAATAATACAGAACGGATATGGAATGGAAACAAAAGGTATAGTGAGAATCAAACTTTATCCGTTAATCTGTCATTTTTGCCACGTGATGGCATTATTTGCAATTTCCTATTACTTTAGAGCTATCGTCCATCACAAAAATGTATAGCGTAAAAGTGAAGTTTAGTGTTTCTTGTAAAATACAATATTTTTACTGAATATTTTTAAGGGTATATACTCTGTTGCAACAGGATGTTCTCAGAAGCAGAGGCAGACCTCCGACAAGATAGTCAGATGACTTAAAGAGATTTAGAGGAAACTGGGTCCAATTGGCACAGGACCGAGAAGGGTGAAATGATTCAGGCATCAGGCTGGTTGATGATGGTGATGACGACTCTGTTGCAAACCACAAGATTATTCTAAAACATCTGGCTCCAATGTTATTATGGCTTCATTCACTAATATCAGCGACATAGTTGATTTATCATTGATCTAATATCTGGTTTAGACCAACAATTAGAACTTCAAAAAGGATAATATTATCGTAAATTAATGGTTTCTAATCATACAAGTTAGAAAGTTCTACTTTGATTTACTTTTTCTTTTGGGTCTGGGGCTATGGTGTTTCCTTATGCTTTACTGTACGTGGTTTTCTCCCGTGTTGTCTCTATGGAGGTCTAGAGATACTTCTACATATTCGATTTGATATAGTGAGCTATACTTGTTCGCCTAATTCATTTAAAAATATGAAACCGCTGGGAAGTTTTTTAGCTGGATTCCAAATACAGTTACATTTTGGGTAAAAATTTGTGTTCACTATATGCGCACATTTGAAGTAAAACTGCTTACTAACAGCTATTGAATTGAATGATTTTGAAAAAAGTTTTTTGTTGAAAAAGCAATAAATTAAAAATTAATAAATAATTTGATTCACTTTCGCAAAATTTGTATTAAAATGACTGTCCGTCTGAGGACTCCAGTCGGATACCTCTATCCATGTGCCGAGTTTGGTTCCAATCGACCCATAATTAAGAGAGAGAATATTCCTGGATGATTTCGTCCATTTAGAGGCATCGGTTCAAAACGTCGTGGGCGTTATCATATAGCCCGTGCCCAATTATGCCGAAATCAACCCACATTTTTCTTCAATATCAAATCCTTCGTCCCACCCTGATGAAGATGTAAACAAAACGTCGTATCCAACTTTGCAGGGTAGGACTGTGTGCACCGTCGCTCACATAGCCTACCTACCAGATTTGGTAGCGATCGAACGACATCAACATTTGACGTTTCTTACATCAAAACTGACTGTCACAGTGACACGTGTCGTTCACGGTCAAGTTCGCCTTAGCCCACCCAAGCAGCATTTGGACGTCGGGACAACGTTGTGTCACGCGACCAAACGTCGGGACGCAACGTCGGCACAACCTCGTGCCAACCCTAGTCTGCACTAGTTTGGGGAATAATTTTTGAGTCGAAACGACGTTGGATACCTACGTTGGCTAGCAGCCTAATTTAGTACAAACTGCAACGTTGTTTAAAATCCTAATTCACAGAAATACAAAACTATAATAATATGGCGTCTAAGTCGCGTTTTATCCTAAATTGGGCTAAAAACGATAAATATTATTTTTATGATTTAGTTAGAGACATATGCCAGATGGCAGTAAAGGAAAACAAAACAAAAGTATTTAAGTGTGGAGGATGTTTGAAGATCATAATTATTGAAACACTTTAACCAACTCTGTAACTCGTTACCCAAGGCAAAAAAGTTAAACGCAAACAACTTTATTGATAAATGTATTGTTTCTACTTTAAAAAATACTAATGGGCCTTAAAATTTAAGAAGTTTTAAAAAATTTCATGAAATTTTTTTATTTTTTTTTTTAGTAAAATGAGAATAGTTTATTCGCAGTCGAAAAAAAAATTGTTTCCGCGTGTTGTTTAGAGTCAAATATTTCAAGTTAATGTATTCAAAAAGCAGGAATTGCTATTTCAGGAACGAAACATTTTCTTATTCAACAACATGGCGGTTTTCACTTTGTTGTTTTGGAGATTAAGATGGAGTAGTTCGAGTAGACGCATACTGGACTAATAAAGTCGGAGTTCAGCCTTAACAGGTAGTATACTAGTCGCAAGATTGCCTAACTTAGTCATCCTAGAGTTTAGCTTGTGCCGCCCTGTATATTCTAAATAAACGAGAGAGTGGATAAAGTATCGGTAATATGTCCATGTATATTTAAATTTAGTTTTATATGTGCCTTTCTTAAGTCCCATTTTAATTAAGTTTTTTTTATAAAAAGAAAAATAGCACTGAACTGACTGACTGAACAGAACAATGAAGTGAAAATTTAAGATTTAATGGTTTTATGGTTCAATACAGTTGCAAAAAGGTAGTGGCTCGACGTCCTACCAACGTAAGAATAAGGAAATCTATACAACGTTGGAATTAGTAAAACAGACGACGTTTGCATAACGTTGGAATAGGTCCTGAAAGTGACGTCGGAAAACTCTTTATTGCCCAACATTGTAACTACGTACGTTGTCCGAATCACCTAAAGATCACTTAACCAAAAATGTTACAAGACAACGTTTATTCGACGTCGCAGCAGCTTTTACTTTGTTGTAGTACTAGTTCAACGTCGGCACAACGTTACAACAACGTTTATATTTATTTTAATACCCAAGGTACGGAGCAACTATTTTTTGTAAATAATCCAACGTTGTGTTTAGTAAACATGTGGTCGCAAGTCGTGAAAATGCTACTTGGGAAATCTATCGACATACCAAATTTCGTTTAAATCGGACGCTTTTTTCTAAACCGTAGGCTGTCCTTACCACTTTTCCTCTCGCATGTCGTGTCGCGTGTCGTGTCACGCCCTTGAATTATTACTCCCACCGCACTTAAAGAAGTTTCACTTCAAATATATGTATAGTTTCCTCGTTCAGTGAAATACCACACGGTGGAATCACATAACTTTTGCCGGAGCTGATTGGTGCTTGTTATCGCAATATCTAGTCATATGAAAATATGAAAGTTGTTTACCTGTGACAAAAAGTTTAACAAAATGTTTTAACAAGCTATTTGTTATGTGAATGGACTCTTCATGCATTCTTAAAGAGACAGAACTTTTCAACATGTTTTTGAAACGCCTTCATGTCTGAGTTAACGGGCTGTTACGTATAGGCACTTTTGTAAAAATAATAGTTGACTGCATTGTACCTACAATAAAGAATAAAATTAATAATAATTATTTTTTAGAAACAAGCTTTTTTTGAATGCTATAAAAGGAAGAAAATAAACTTTTAAGGAAAAAAGAAAGTATTCGTTTCTTAAAAGTGGCTCAAAATGTATTCGATTTTCAAAAGTGTTCGAATTTGAAAAGATTTGAAAAGAAAGGTATTCGAATTCAAAAGTTTTCGAATTCACAAAGATTCTAACTGAAATAGTTTCAAAAAGAGGTATTCGTATCTTAAAAGTATCCGAATTCAAAATGATTTGAAATGTGGGTATTTGAATTCATAAGTATTCGAATTCGCAGAGATTCGAATTCAGATATGTAGTTTCGAAATGTAGGTATTCGTTTCTGTAAAATAACCGAATTCAAAAAAATTCAAAATGTAGATATTTGAATTCAAAAGTATTTGAATTCAGAAAGATTCGAATTCAAATAGTTAAGAAAAGTAGGTATTCGTTTGTTGAAAATATTTGAATTAAAAAAAAATAAATATTCGATTAAAAAAACCTTTGAATTTGAAAAGATTTGAAATGTATTCGATTCTCAAAAGTATCCGAAATCAAAAAGATTCGAAATGTAGGTGTTCGAATTCAAAAGTATTCAAATTAAAAAGATTTGAATTGAAAAAAATTCTAAATTTAAGTACTCGAATTCGCAAAGATTCGAATTCAAATAATTTCGAAATGTAGGTATTCGTTTCTGAAAAGTATCCGAATTTAAAAAGATTTGAAATGTAGGTATTCGAATTCAAAAATTCGAATTCTCAAAGATCCGAATCAAATAATTTCAAAAAGAGGTATTCGTTTCTTAAAAGTATCCGAATTCAAATAAGATTCGAAATGGAGGTACATATTTGAATTCACAAAAATTCGAATTCAAATAGTTTCGAATAGTAGGTATTCGTATCTTGAAAGTATTCGAATTAAAAAAAATGCATTGTATTCGATTCTCAAAAGTGTTTGAATTTGAAAATATTTGAAATGTATTCGATTCTCAAAATTGTTTAGATTTGAAAAGATTTGAATTGCATAAAAAGATTTGAATTGAAAATTTCTAAATGTAGGTATTCCAATTCAAAAGTATTCGAATTCGCAAAGATTCGAATTTCAGTAATTTCGAAATGTAGGTATTCGTTTCTGAAAAGTATCCTAAATCAAAAAGATTCGAAATGTAGGTTTTTGAATTCAAAAGTATTTGAATTCACAAAGATTCGAATTCAAATAATTTCAAAAAGTAGGTATTCGTTTCTGAAAAGTATCTGAATTCAAAAAAATTCGAAATGTAGGTATTTGAATTCGAAGGTATTCGAATTCACAAAGATTCGAATTCAAATATGTACTTTCAAAAAGTAGGTATTCGTTTCTTGAACGTATTCGATTTCTAAAAGATTTGAAATATATTCGATTCTCAAAAGTGTCCGAATTCAAAAAGATTTGAAATGTGGGTACTCGAATTCAAAAGTGTTCAAATTCACAAAGATTCGCATTAAAATAGTTTGAAAAAAAGGTATTCGTTTCTTAAAAGTATCCGAATTCAATTTGCAAAGATCCGAAATCACATATGTAGTTTCGAAATGTAAGTACTCGTTTCTGAAAAAAAAACAAATTCAAAAATATTCAAAATGTATTTGAATTCTAAAGTATTTGAATTCACGAAGATCCGAATTCAAATAGTTTCGAAAACTAGGTATTCGTTTCTTGAAATTATGCGAATTCAAAAATATTTTAAATGTATTCGATTCTCAAAAGTATCCGAATTCAAAAAGATTCGAAATGTTAGTGTTCGAATTTAAAAAGTTTTGAAATGTAGGTATTTTTTTCTTAAGTGTGCCCGAATTCAAAAAGTTTTGAAATGTATGTATTCGAATTCACAAAGGTTCGAACTTAAATAGTTTCAAAAAGAAGGTACCTATTCGTTTCTTGAAAATTTGTGAATTTAAAAATATTTGAAATGTATTCGATTCTTAAAAGTATTCGAATTTGAAAAGATTTCAAATGTATGTATTCCATTCTAAAAAGCATCCAAATTCAAAAATATTCGAAATGTAAGTGTTCGAATATTTTGAAAATTCAAAAGTATTTGAATTCAAATAGATTCAAATTGAAAAAGTTTCCAAATGTAGGTATTCGTATTCAAAAAAATTCGAATTTATAATGATTCGAACTTTATACAGGGTGTCCCAGAAATAGGTGCAAATATTTTAACTGGTAGTATAGTTTAACCCCAGAAACACGCCTATGAGGTTTTTTTCGCGAAAAAAAAATTGAAAATTCGAAATTTTTTGAAATTTTTTTTGGAAATTTTTTTAGTTTTAAGTTCAAAAACATAATTTCTTGATAATATGAAAACATAGGTATTAGATTAAATTTACAAGAAAGAAAATCCAGAAAAGATCCAGTGGTTCTCAAAATTTTAGCAAAAAATCATTTTTTTTGGAAATTTTCAAAGTAAAATAACTCTGTTATTTTGGACTTATTTGAAAAACGATAAAGAGAAAATATGTTTCTTTTATCGAGATCTACTACCCCTTAAAATATTTGCACTTATTTCTGGGACACCCTGTATAGGATCCTATATTTCCTACTCGGAGCAAAGTACCAGCAGGTGTTTTGCACCACTCGCATGCTCTGTCAGCACAGAAATACTAATATAGCCTGATAATAAGATTCAATCGCTTGTGGTAAAAATGCACCTTAATTAGCCGTACCGCACTTAGTATTGCGGTTTTCAGCATCGGACTGCCGAAACCACATTGTTATCACGTAAAATGATAAGAATCCTGTCGCACGCACCGCCTGCGTTCGCTCTGTCATCTCCCACGATAAGGCGTCGATCGCGTCCGACAGGAGTCAATCTCGCGGTCCATCCTCCCTGTTTCGTCGTCGTTTTCGCCTCTCGCAGAAAAATGGATAAATATCCGCGCGACATTCACGAACGAGCTATTCGAAAAACCGTACCGAAACCAGAAACAACGAGCCGATAACGCACGATTCGCACCGACTACCAAAAACGAAAAAACACGAACGAAAACACAAAAAGGCGGGCACTCAAAAAAATATTTCCGCAAAATTTCCGGTCAGTTTTATTTTTTGGCCATATTATTTATTACACCGGTTCGTTACCATATTTTAGTGACTTGGTGAAAAACTGGACACAGTGTTTTTTTTTTGTCGCGAAAGACTTTATTTTAATTTGATTTTGGTACTTTCTGTTCAGTGAATTTTTTTGTGATTTATATTGCTTCAAGATGAACACGACAGTCTTCAAGTTTTTGGCTGTAATGCTGTTGATTTTGGGGCTGCAACAACAGGTCGTGGCCAGACCAAGTATCAATAGCCGGTAAGTCCGTAAACATAAAAATATTTTTTTTATTATATCGTATCTTACATATCTCACATGAAATATAAAATTATTTATCTATATGTTCGGTCTTAGTTTTTCAATAATTTGAAATTTGGCGTAATGTTTAATTTTTGCGACGCGCTTCTGTATTTCCAGATAATACCGTATGATCGAAAAAAAGCGGCGTCCGGTTGGCTGGGAAATGACGATCAATGACATTTCCCAAATAAATTTACATATAAAATGACAGCGATCTTCATTTCATAGCCATCGTTGACGCCGTTTTTTCTCGATCATACGGTATATTAAGTTAAAAAAGTGTTTTTTTGGGGGGGGGTGGTCAAAAAATATAATTTCTTTGGATCAAACACTAGTACACTAAAATATAACAAAAATTTGACTATTTGAATTAAATAAATTAAATTTCAAATGTTTATTTCACGGAACCAAGTATTACTACAAATTGGTTCCTAAATATTATTATTTAAACTAAACAGAGGTAAAATACTTTTAAATACAGTTTGCCCTAATACAACAATTTTAACTAGTCAAATATAACAAAAATTTAAACTAGTCAAATATAACAAAAATTTTAACTAGTTAAATATAACAAAACTTTTACTGTTCCAATGAAACAAATTAAATTTCAAATGTTTTATTTCACGGAAATCAAGTATGCTACTAAAATTAGTTCCTAAATATCATTTTTTGAGGTAAATGGGGGTATAATTATTTTTAAATGTTTATTTTATTATATTTTCTCTACTTTCGATTTTTCGAAATTAGAAAAAATACACAGCTAAAGGCAAGAAAATATTATTTATTAATATACACTAAAGCTGTAAGAATTTTGTTCATTTCATATATTTGAGCGGGCCGAAAAACGCTCTTTACCATCTTTTGACGGGAGATGCACTAATATCTCACCGACACTTTACGACATCGTCTATTGATATAGAAGAAGTTTTGCTTGCCGTATCGTATCGGTGAGAACCAGCCCCTGGACAGCCCACCTGATGAAGGGTAGGCCCAGAAACCGGTTGTGGGAGTGGAGCTTGGTTCCCCCCTTTACGACAAGCAAAACAATTTTCTTTTTACTTTTTATTTTTTTTAATTTTCTCTACTTTCGATTTTTCGAAATTAGAAAAAATACACAGCTAAAGGCAAGAAAATATTATTTATTAATATACACTAAAGCTGTAAGAATTTTGTTCATTTCATTATTTTTAAATCATCATCATTTTCAGCTTATTCAGCCATTTCCAATTATGGTGTAGCCTCCCTCACATACTATGCGGGCCCAAGATATCCCTGCCAACTTCCTAATATTATGGTCCCATCTCAAGTTTGGTCTTCCTCAAGGTCTCTTAATTCCTTGGGCGACCATACTGTAATTTTTGTGGTCAATCTGTTGTCCGTTCTTCTTGTCATAATATCTTGCCCATTGCCATTTGACGGGTTTGACTCTGTATGGATGATATCTATTACTTGGGTCTTTTGTCGTATCCACTCTATTCTTTTACGGTCTCTCTTGGTTATTCCCAGCATATTTCGTTCCATTGAACGTTGTGCGACCTGCAGTTTCCTTATGATGGCCATTTTAAGTGTCCAGGTTCGCATGCATAGGCCATGATTGGTAGTACACATTGGTCGAATGTTTTCTTCTTTAGATAGAGTGGCATATTCAATATTTCAATATGATTGAGTTTCTTCCATAAATACTCCATGCTAACTTAATTATTCTGTTCATTTCTGGTAGTCGAGATCCCGAGCTGTGTATTAGTTGTTCCAAATATATATGTTCTACTATTTCCAGTGTTGTGTTATTCACTAGAATGTCCCTTCTCTCCCCTAGTTCGTTGTACATTACTTCCCCTAGTTTTTCCTAAATTTATTTTGAGGCCCACTTTATTGGTGGCTGTATTTTGTTCATTAATTTGTGTTTGTAGTTCTTCAGGATTTTTGGCAATTAGGACTATGTCATCTTAGATTGTAAGATATTCTCCATCTATTTTTAATAATCCTTTGTTGGCCCAGTCCAGTTGATGGAAGATTTCTTCTAATGTTGCTGTAAACAGCTTTGGGGATAGCGCGTCTGCCTATCATATATATCATTACTGTTGCTTCGGCTTCTTTGTATACAGGGTGGTCCGAACTGTACGGTGCCCGGGTGTGCCGCCCCCCCCCCAGGTACTGCTGGGCAACCCCCAGAGAAATTCTGAATTATGACTCTTGGCTACGTATTAATTTTTATTTGCTTGTGATGCAGTAAAAATGACGTTTTCTAGTTTTGTTTAGTTTCCGGAAACTCCGGCAGCATATTCTGCAAATACAAATAAGTAAAAATGTTCGTATAAATGTATGTCCTAAAATACTTAGTTTCGGAGATACAGGGTGTGAAAATCGGTGTTTGGGAGTTTTTTGATATGAGAAATTTGATTTTGATGTCAATGTGACTCCTGCGCGTAGAGAGAGCCACCTACATATTTTTTAACTGGTTTGAAGAGTAATATCTTTTTGTTCGTACCTGTATAAAATTAATAATAATAATAGCTCCCGTATACAGCGTTTAACGCCTTGGGAGTACAAGGTACAGCTTGCCATGCTAGAGCCGTCCGGTATACAAGGAAGGTAATGTGGCTAGCACTTCGCTTCAACCGCCCATTATTACCTCAGGATTGTGAATCCCAAGTACTCATTTAAGGCTGAGTCGACCTAGGTACCCAAATTATTTTTATTTTAATAAAAATAGTCGGCTAATGAAATGCCGGGTGTGGGATTCGAACCCACAACCTTGAGATTCGCAGACGAGAGCCTGTACCTCTACGCCACCGGGCACCCCTGCATAAAATTACTGAGTAAAAAAGTATAACACCAACCAAACACTAATTCCCCACTAGACACCTAAACACTTACATCATTAGTACATCGTTACATCACGATTCTTAAATATTATTTTAATGAGAATGAATGTAAAATAATTTCTAAACACAGTTTTCCTTAATACAAAAAACTCCTTCATACAAAATTTTAACTTGGATATGTTTGCCCTAATTAAGTGAAAATTGCTTTATATATTTTTTACAGTATTGCTGTAAATGTCATGGATTGTGATTATTATGATATACCTATCTATGAATGTACCCATTTTATAATCACACTGAATGCTAAGAGATCTCTTGCTATGTTTAAATCAAAACTTACATTCTTTTTATATTCAATTTCAGGCTTAGTAGAAATAAGCTTGTATCGTTAAAATTAGTAGTCGTGATCCTTCATAAGAGTATGAAATATTTCACAACTCTAAAATTCTCCAAAGTCGATGTCGAGACCTTTCGCAATCCCTCTCAGTATTAGTCAAAATGGACTTATATAAATTGAAAACGATGAACAATAGGAAATATTATTATTTTAATTTTCATTGGCACCAATCTGAGTGTTAGTATAAATAATGCAGTGAGTATAACTGACTCATCAAGAGATCTCCAAAACTATAAGTACTCCCAATTGACTTATATACAAATGTGAACTAGTGTGTGAACTTTAAGATGTGTATGTTTTTTTCTTCGCTTACGTTCGTGTTTGTTAATTCAACGTGTCATCGGTAGCATGTTAATTAATTTTCTCACACATGAGTGATTACATAATAAAATTTGATGTTATTTTCATTAAACAGACTCAATTTTATATCAATTTTACGTTTTTGACATTCAAAGGTTCTTAGTGAAGCTTAAAAGTAAATATTTTAAACGACAGTATAAGTATATTGAAAGAAAAATACCTCGTTTGCTGATTGACAGCACCATAATTGAATAAAAATTAGCTGGTACCGAAAGTACCGAGTAACGCGGGAAATCCGGGTTCCTTAATGGTTTGGTACCGAAATTCCCGTTTCCGCAAAACAGTTCCGGTTTCGGAAACCCTACTTCCCATATCAACATATCAACTATAGGGGCAAGACTGTGGTTTTGTCATCTACTTGTCAAATAGAAACTAACTGCATCATAACTTTGGAACCTCAGTTTTTTTTATTCTTACGTCAAAAAGCAATTTAACCACTCAACATTGGCGTAACCAGAGGGGTGCCCGGGTGTGCCCCCCCCCCTCAGGTACTGTTGGGCAACCCCCAGAGAAATCCTGAATTATGACTCTTGGCTACGTATTAATTTTTATTTGCTTGTGATGCAGCAAAAATGACGTTTTCTAGTTTTGTTTAGTTAATATTATTTTGTTGTGTTCAAAAAATGTGTTAATTTTTATTTTTTTAGAAAATTTGTAGTGTAACAGTCAAATTTCCTCGCAACGACCTCTGTGTGCTAGCTCATAAATTATCGCAAATAACTATTATTTTTGCATCATGTTTACTATAATTTTATTGTTAAATATTATTTTATTTAAATTTTACGATTATGCAACCCGATATACACCGCGATATAAATTAGTGGTTTAAATTATACTTTATGCTTAAAACTTTACGATCATTCACAAAGTCTAGAAAAATACAAATAACATTAATAGAATGCTAGAAACAGCTTGTGGTAGTCGGTTGTATCCATAGAAAAAGCCTAATAATTAGCTTATAAAACAATAAACTTTTCAAAAAATGTCTATACCTATGTGGCGGATTCATCACTCCAAAAAAATCCTTTATGGGTATTTCGCCACTGCACTGCAAGAAAATCTACAAAATAAAATAGTTATTTTTTGTAAACACTTCTGCCGTAAACCTAAACGGACACTGCTTGTCAGAAGTTATGTTTACAGTTATACAAATTTGCCTAACAAAGAAAAAAATGCTTAATGTTTCGGAAAGTTTATCTCTTTCCGTCGTCGGAAGCAAGAAAAAATACAATGAATAAAGAAAAAAACAATTTAAAATATTTAAATTCAACTATTCGAGAACACTTTACTTTTTTAAAACAGATACGTCTACAAGAAACCGTTGACGTTCTGTTAAAATGACATATCAAGTTAAACTTCAAAATTAACAATTACTACCTGATAACAATTACTTAATAAGGTAAAACCAAAAATCCCCAAACTTTCTGTATGATTATTTTTAAATTTTACTTATGTTATGTTTATATATGTTATGTTCTTTAAAATCAAAGAAGCGATTGTCATGCATTACTAACATCTACAGATGCATGAGCAATACATTTATTTTTATTAGATTGAATTAAAAAAGCCTCTTTTATTTTTCTTTTAGAGGCTATCGCTTCTTTCATTATAATTTTGGCGTTATTAAAATTTATTCTGTGCCCTGGGTCCCATGAATGCTGACAAATCTTAGATTTGTGAAAATCTCCCTTTCTTAAATAATCTTTATGTTCTTTAATTCTAACATTTAAGCAGTGTCCGTTTAGGTTTAACGCAGAAGTGTTACGCGCTATTTTATTTTTCAGATTTTCTTGCAGTGCAGAGGCGAAATACCCATAAAGGATTTTTTGGAGAAATAGACTTTTCATTTCTAATCACAATTTCTGTTGACAGATGATAATCAAAAGCCAAAATGATATTAATCGCAAATTTTGAAGTATAATTAGGGGCAAAAGTTAAAGTTTGTTAACATTTTCTACTACATTGAAATTAGAGGAACAAACGTCTACGCTAATTGAAACCACTAATTTATTCCACTAATTTCGAAGTTTTGGTTTGATTTGGTGGCTGTTGGAATGAAGCTTAAAAGTAAATATTTTAAACAACAGGGTATATTGGGAAAAAATTGTTTTCCAAATTATTTTCTCATAAAAATATCACCTGAATAGCACGTCGTCGTGTCTCTAGTACCTGAAATATGGGGATAAATTCGACAGCGAAATTAATTTCCAATTTAAAATTGATGTTTTTGCGGTTCATCTCGATAGATTGATGTTACTCGGGAGCCCTGACTTTGTCATTTGAACTATTTAATATGCCAGGTGCATATTAAAAAGAAAAAAGCTAATTTTTCATTGGTGAATTTTAACTTTTCAAAGATAACCTGATTTAATGTTACACGAAAGCAGTGATGCCAACTCATGGGAAATTTCCAGATACAGAGGGAATAAGAAAAAATTAACTGAAAATTCCACACCTGTAATTTTTAACCAATCAAAACGTGTTTTTTGACAAATCACCATGGCAACGGATAAATTTTAGTGAAAATTCCACACCTGTAATTTTTAACCAATCAAAACGTGTTTTTTTTGACAAATCACCATGGCAACGGATAAATTTTAGCGAAAATTTTTTCCTTGTGGGCACCCAACAGCCAATTATGCTGGAAATTTTTTGACGTTTATAATGACAGAATATCTTTTGAGAGTCTGGTTTATTTGTTTACATGATAATTTTGATACATTTCAATTACAAAGCTGAGATGAAAGTTTGTAAACTGCTTCCATACGCTTGACTTCGATTTCCTAGTATTCGCGGCTGTCAACTGCTTAATCTCCTGGCGAATATTTTCTTTGCTTTCATAACCAAAGCGAAACATTTTTTTTTAAGCCGCTTTGTGCCGCTTGTGCCGCTTGTGCCGCTTGACAGCTTCAAAACTGAAATAGTTATTAGGTTTGGGTGTCACTTAGTTATCATAATAACTAAATAATCAATTCGACCAAAAATCGAAAAATACATTTTAATTATTTGATTTTCAAACACAATTTGGTGTGGAATTTTCTTACCGAATACCACACGAGGTCAAATTAAATCCGGACATTTTTTCTCGCTCATGAATACTTTTAGAAAACTTTTCAAAATATTGATTGAGTGAAAACACTCAGTGCTTTTCACTCTGAGAATTGAAGATTCATTCGGTTCTGTAGAGTGGAAATTTCACTCAATCGGGTGTGGACAGAAATTGAGAAAGTATTGAGTGAAATCTGAGTGAAATTTCACTCATTTTTTTTACAGTGTACACAGTAAATTGTATTAGGTAAAAACAATAAAAAACAAACAACTAATCACGACTTGTCTCGCTCGATTTCGATCTGTTTCGGAATTTGCGACCGAGACAAGCCAAGATTTCCCGCAACATAAGAAAAGCATTGGATTTACTTCTGAAACTATTTCGAGAAATGCTTCGCGAAATGTTTCACGAAATATTTCCAGAATGATTTTTTGAAACGTTTCGGGCATAGTGTAGAGGGTGTTTAAAATTCGCGAACGTAGCATAAATTCCACGCACTGCATCAGTTTACTGTGAAAAAAGCTTGCTATTAGCGGTTCATTAATTTTATTAATGATATTACAAATTGTTTAAAATGTTTTCGAAGATTGATTAAAATTAAGAACGTGTATTAAATGTTTGATATCCTATGTTATTAATGATTTGAAATTAATATTATATTAAGTATTCTAAAATTGATAAGTGGGTTTTTTTAAATACTTGTATTATGAGTAATTAGCGCTTTAAGGAATCTGCGATTGTTTGCATTGTCAAACATACCTAGTGAAAATAATTGTTCAGTTAGATTATCATACGCTTATATACTCTTAGATAGTTAAAATGTATTAGTGGTGGGTAGACCAAACCATCAATTCGAAGTTGGTGAAAGAATACCTAAGAAGCTCAACAAATTAGGCAAAGAAAATAAAGTCCTCCTACTCTGTGTACCTGCTAACTAAGGGATAGAAGGCAATGAAAAAGCAAATGATCTACCTAGAAAAGGAGCGAACAACACTCCGCAACGCGACCAGAACCGTTCTGTTTTCCAAGCGGGAACCAACTGAAAGCGGAATTGAAAAACCTGGAAGACCACCTCCGTTACCTGGAATGCGTGTCCTCCAACGGTCTAAGGCATTCTCAGAACGACCGAGAAAAATTTAAGATTTTCCTTGATTTAAGTAAAACAATCTTCGGATTGTCACAGGGTTTCTAACAGGACACTGTCTCCTCAACGAACACCTCAGTAGACTGAAGCTGAGAAACAACGGCGAATGCAGATTCTGTGGGGAAAATGGGGAAACACCATAACATCTTATCACTGAGTGCGCTGAGACGCGGACCATGAACTTCGGTACGGCCGATGTCGAGGATATGCTGAGCTGGCCCCTGTAGAGCCGTCTCAGATACCGGCTTTTACTAAAGCCCTGAGACTGTATGATGAGTTATAACTAGTTATAACTCAAAAAAGGGGAACACACAACAGATCTTTAAGGTCGCGGTGATTAACTCCCCTTCTAAACACTCTACATTCTACAATACTATAGTAGATGGCATTGGTATCGGGGCTTTTTAGATTATTTTAAATACTGCC
Organism: Sitophilus oryzae; assembly: GCF_002938485.1. Taxonomy (NCBI): domain Eukaryota; kingdom Metazoa; phylum Arthropoda; class Insecta; order Coleoptera; family Curculionidae; genus Sitophilus; species Sitophilus oryzae. Next base: position 520,543 of record NW_022146286.1, read on the forward strand.
ACAGATCTATAACTTTAAAGTATATACCAATTTTGTGTATATTAAAAACTATATCTTCAGGAGTTTCCATGCAACTTATTTATTAAAAGCTTTTTAGGACTTAATTCACATACAAACTTGAGTGTTTCAAATGAAGGCCCAATTTTGGGCTAGCAATTGTTTATTTTAAATACCTAGACAAGCACTCCCTATATTTTTAATATATTTTATAATTCTACATGAAATCCTAAACACAATCTATATCTATTGTCATATACCTAATTTTAGAAGTACATATTTGAAATAATTAAAAATGTATTCCAAAAAAAAACATATACAGAGCGAAAGAATATTTTTCAGCATCAGTGCATTTTTTCAAAAGTTAATGTTTCTTGAAAAATGTCTGGGTTTACTTATAGCCACTGGAAGAGAAATCTAAAAAACAAAAAAATATATTTTTTGTAAGCACCACTGCATAAAATCCAAACGGAAACCAGCTTGTAAGTGGCTTTTTACTAGATCTGTTCGGTGTTGAGATTTGAACACCGGTGTTAGGTGTTGATGACCACCGGTGTTTCAGTCGGTGTACCGGTGTTTATCTCAACACCGGTGTTCATTTCAACACCGGTGTTTATCTCGACACCGGTGTTCATCTACAGCACCGGTGTTTATCTTGACACCGGTCTTTACCTCAACAACGGTGTTTATCTCGGTGTCAATCGTCGATGTCGATGGTGCCGTTTGTTTGTTTTTTTAGTTTTTTAATGTAATATTTTTTAGTTTATTTTACAGCTACGAATTTTTGTTTATGTTTTGTTTTGTTTTCTATTTGTTTTTGATTAAACAATTTTTTACTTAATAGTTGTTTATCTGACGCTTCTACTTTATTTTAGTGATTAGTCTGATAGAAAATTATATTTAAATTTGAAAGCTTAAAGTCGGTGCGCTTTAATAAACTATAAAAATAAGCACCGATACGACATTATTATTATCAGGTTTATTTTGAAGTTATTAATTATCATTATTTCTTCTTTAACCCGTTTACAAAACACTGGTGTCAATATCAAAACCGGTGTCGTAGTCAAAACCGGTATCGAGATGAACACCGGTGTCCAGACCAACACCGGTGTCGAGATGAACATCGGTGTTGTAGATGAACACCGGTATCGAAATGAACACCGGTGTCGGTATCAACACCGGTGTCGATGCCAACACCGGTGTCGGTATCGACACCGGAACACTGGATAGTCTATATTTGGCTACCGGTGTCAGCCCAACACCGATGTTAAAACGGTGTTCCGGTGTTTGGAACAGGCCTCCTTTTTACTAGCAAACCAAAAATATTGCCTAACTTTTCAGGGGTATATCTCTTACCGTCAGCGTCGCTAGAAAAACAAAAAGAAAAAACTTTACAATCCTACTACAACTTTTTCAGAGGACATTTTAGTTTTTAGCAGATAGGTCAGTAGATGTATTATTTATAATAACAAATTGTAAACGTTCTATTAAAATGATATTACATGATATCAAACTTCAAATTATCAATTATTACCTGAAAACAGTGGGATTAAGCTAAAAAACCTTTTAGAAAATGTTTTAATGTACTTAAATCTTTATAATAATTTAGCCAAATCCCCAACCTGAATAATGAACAAAACATTTAAACAAAAACAGACCACAGACCACACAAAAGATATTGTTGGTTAGTAGAAGTTAGTAGTAAGTAGTCAAAGATATAGATGTAATAGTATTTTGGTTTAACAGCCACAGCTGCCAGGCTATCCGGCCGAGTGATAGAATTATCGTTTTTTAATATAAATTAAAAAAACATTACAAAATCATAAAGCTACAATAGTATACGGTTTTATATGAACTTTAATTTATTTGAAGTTTATAAAAAGCATTCATAAAAAAATAGAAATCCTTCAAATCCTTCAATTTAATAGTTGGTAGTAAGAAGTTTCACTTCAATTAGCATACCAGATATATGTAACACACGTATCACATTTTTCGCAATAAAAGTTTTCTTATTTATATCTAAAACAGAATTTTTAAAACGTAAATTCTCGCTAAAGTTTTTGAATTTTAAAATATTTTTTAGGTAGGGGAAAATTACAGTCACTCGTAAACTATAACCATTCATAACCGAAAACTTATCGCAAAGCAATATAATTTGACATCAATATTTTCCGTCAAACTTTTATTGGATTTATCATGGGAAACAGAATAAGTAGGTTATTAATAGATTTATTGATATATTTGTTAGTAATTAATTATGTTTTAACCATTTTGAATTTCAACCGTTCATCAAATATGCTTTTTTCATGTATACTTGAACTTCTTGTCTATTTAAAGTAGTTCTGGTCACAGAACTTACGTTTTAGTGTTTTATTCTCACAAAATAGCTAAAATGTTGATGTTAATTGTAAGCAACACTAAACACGAGTTTAAAATTGAAATTGTTTAAAATTGAGTTTAATTTTGCACTTTCATTTTCTTTATTTCACGATCGGACGACAGCAACTTTTGACGTTTCTTACGTCAAAACTTTATAACGTCTTGATTATATGAATCTTGCAGCCACCACAGAAGTTTGAACAATAAACCTAAAAGTTTAAAAACTTTTTGTCAGTTAGCATATTAATATGTCCAACATCCAGGAAACAACTTGTATGTAAATGAATATTAATTGATTATGCTTTGAAATGATTTATATTTTATTTGTGTGGTACGGACTTTGATTCTAGGACCCTTAATTCTACACAGCAGTAAATAATTCACCGGTGAGAAGTACAAAACATTAATTAGTTGCAGTGCTATTTATAGACTTGCCGAAAACCCACATATAACTTTTACAAAAACATTAAAATAATCTACGGCTTTCGTAGTAATGAATAATAATAAAACATGTACAGGAAAATCTAACAATATTTTTCAAGAACGTTCAATGTTTGGTAGAATATGGACATAGTTAAAAGTATAGAAAATTAAAAGAATATTAAAAAATATTTAGGTATTCTAAGCTCAAATATTCCAATTCCTGTTGTTAAGAATCCCATCAAAAATGCCAAGTTATAATTATTACAGAAATAAAGATGCCTGATACTAACAATTTGTAACAAAATTGTTGAATAGGTGCTTAAAGAGAGACAAATAAAATAAACTGACTTAGCTTTACATGAGATCTCACAACTTTTTATAGTGGAAGAATTATTGTGTTGCTAGGCTTGGCATTTCTTTACATTCTATGTTTTGATGGGATCTCATTTCTTTTTGTAGGTTATCTTCCTATTTTTTCTCGAGTAATATATTATTCAAAATAATATTAAAGAAGTTTGACTAGCAATAAATCATAAACTTTGAATTATCGTAGAGTCAGATAATACCAAATGGATTAATTCTAGTTTTCTAACGACTTGTGTTTCCGACTTTCGTTTCGTAACCTAAATATCACTATTGTAAGTATCACAACTAAGTAAATATGTTCATTATATCAAGAAAATATGCGGTTATCAATAAATTTTCACTTAATTGGTTTTATCCGGCTTGTACGAATTTTCGAAAACGCAAATTGCAATTCTCAAAGTGGCAAATTCTGATGAAATCTGACGAAGGATCGCATGATTTCTACTGACCTCTCGCATCAATTAGACTATGTTGAGTATTGAACGACCCAAAGATAATACCATATATAAATCCAAATTTATTTTAGAAATTATTAAAAAATTCATAATTTATTAATTCATGAATTAATAAATGCCTTAATTACTTAATTCTACTCTTATACATACACTTAGGCACTACGATTGTGTTCAGATTCAATTTTATTCAGAAAATATTCTTAGTTTACAAATGATGATAAATGAAGCAAACCTCAAGCTTAAATATAGAAATAATTCGATACCAGGTGAAACTAGAGTTTCCATTAGAAAAACACCTTTTACGACTGCTTATCCCTCTCCTGGTAATATTATCTCCTTACAAGTCCGCCGATTTTATAAAAGAACTATAAATCAAATCCTTCAACAGTCTTATCAATTATTCATGGGATAAATTGGTTATTTTAGATAGACAGATAAATAAAATATGAGGTAAAATATAAAAAATTGTGCCATAAATACAGGGTGTCATTGAAATGGCGTAAAAAAAATCGCGGGGCGATAGTACTCCTAAAAATAGTAAAAAATGATCCTGAATATAGGGCGGAAAATGCATATTAAGGGAGTTAGGGGCACTGAAAGGGTGAACTTAAAAAACGTTTTTTTTGAAATTGTAGGCTTAAAAAACGAGATAAAATTTTGAAAAAAAATCCTCTGCCATAAATTTTGACCCTAAATCAAATGGTGACACTGAAAAATTATTTGGAAAAGCGGAAAGGGTAGTTTTTCCAAGGGTAAGGGGTTGTTTCGTGAATAACTTTTTTGAGGTTATTTTTTTTGCAACGTGGGTTCATGTTTTGAAAACTACATACCCTTTCCTACAAAAAAGGTACTCTCGTTGCACATCGCCCAGAGTGATGGTTTTCGAGAAAATTGAAGGCAAAGAGTTTGCTCTGATATGTTGCTAACTGGTTAATCAACATAAATTTATAAAAGTTATGGCGGTTCAAAAGTAACCAAGTAGTTATTAAATAATTAATTGGAATATCAAAATTTCATGATTTTTAAAACATCGTTGTGCTTTAAAAACGAAATAAACCAATTACCAAAATTCCTTATTAAAATGACGCATTCCTTAATTCATTGACCACTATTCATTTCAGTGCAGACATCTGCTCTTCGTCTCCAAAATCTGCGTACCCTGTGGAATATCCTTGGTGTTGTCCGAATTTCATTGGAACAGTCAATAATGCGTTGCCGTAGTTGCTCTTCAATATTAATCGGTACTGAGTAAACCATCGGTTTGTTATTTCGTTTTTTAAAGCAATAAGATGTTTTAAGAATAATGAAATTTTGATTTTTCAATTAATTATTTGATAGCTAATTGGTTACTTTTGAACCGCCATAACTTTCATAAGTTTATGTTGATTAACCAGTTAGCAACCCATCAGAGGAAACTCTTTGCTTTCAATTTTCTCGAAAACCATCACTCTGGGCGATGTGCAACAAGAGTACCTTTTTTGTAGAAAAAAGTATGTAGTTTTCAAAAAATGAACAATGACACCCTGTATAGTGAAATTGTATAGTAATGAAATTTCGACATCAATAATTTTATTATCGATTCTGTACGTATAATATATAATAAAAACAAAGAAATTAATGTATGATCAAAAACCTTAAAACCCATTATAAGAACGGAGGACCACCGACCTCATAAACCGGCAAATATAAAATACAAAGTTAGACTGGAGAAAATGTCCCCTTGTTGAACCCTAAAATATCATGGTTCGAAACCTAAAAAAAACAATTATTTCCTAAAATATTTGAAGAAATCGAATTTTTCCAATTTTTTTCCCTACTTTTCCTGCTTTACAAGTGTTACTGTCATCAGATTATTTTCGATTGAATGTTTTCTTTCTTAGCAACCATCATCAACTTTATTTTATTAATACGGACCTGTATTTTTTACTTTGTCACTTATTTACTAATAATTACATATTAATAATATCTACCATACAGATTCCTGAGCAATACATTTACTTATATTTAATTAAATTTAAAAGGGATCATTTATTTTCTCTTTAGCCGGCTATCGGTTCTTTCATTATCAAGTCTACTTTAAAGCCTGTGTCCTAAAATACATAGGACATGTCCCTTTTAGATCCGCCACAAAGACGTACATTGTTTAAATATTCCGTTGTTTATAAATATTCATGTTCCCTGTGTGATTTTCAAATTATTATTCACAGAAATGACAGCTCTACATTAGGAAAAACTACAGATTTATATGGAATTCATTAAGATCTATTTCATTGAATAGTTTCGAGAATAAAATATTTCGAAAAGTAATTCATTTTATCAGTTCCGATTTTAGGAAGTTAATATTTTTTATATAAACACGAATTACTTTCGTTTTTGGTTAGGCTAAAATGACATTGCAAAATAAACATAATGTATCATATCATAATAATGATGATTATTACAAATGTAAAATAACTGTTTGAAGTATGATTTTCAACTACAGTCTATATGTAATATTTAGGCACAATAGTGATATTATTAATAGCTATAGTAATCTAGTAACATGAACATTTAAAACACCTCCACTGGAAAGGTCGGGTATTTATGAAATTTCTTGTAAAGATTGTAATCAGAAATATGTTGGGCAAACTAGAAAATCAATATTAACTAGATTTAAAGAACATTTAGCTCAGATAAGATATGGTAGACCGGATAAATCTTGCGTTGCCGAACATATTGTTGATAAAGAACATTGTATAGATCTTAATAATTTAAAATTAATTAAACAAGTCCCAAATTACAGGCAATTAGATGCATATGAAAGCATCAGAATTAATAAATGTAAAGATAGTATGAACAGAGACAACGGTCCAATTCCTTCAAGTTCTTTGTTCCTACTACTCTAGTGGCGGAAATCTAACTGTTACGCTCAGTGGGCTCTGACTCGGTTGGCTAAATTTTGCCACACCCACTCGGTGCTCACTGAGCGAGTATATAAACGCTCAACTTGTAGATTGTACTTTAGTTTATAATCATCTGCTGATGATACTAACATGGTTAGCGAAATGCGCGTCCAGTGTAAAAGTAAAAGTGTTTTGGTGTATTGTGGTGATTTAGTGTTTTTATTTTGATGCACATTTACTAATTTAAAAATTTCAATCTGAGAAGCCAGATAAACAGAGCAACGGCCATGTCAGGATGTCTGAGCCAAATAGTGTGGATAAACCTCTTCATGCGAACAGACAGCAAAATTAAAATTTATACATACATACTGCCATTACTCGCTGACGAGTATTCGACATGCATCAGAAGATGGTCACGCACGGCGTTTTCTTTCATGAGCTTTTCTGTGACTGAAAAGCCCGATACGTGATGTTATTTGCCTACCGCACTCCGGACATTCAAAAATCTCATTACTATGTTGCCTCTTTACTTTTTGGTTGTTTTGCTACCGTTAACTGAGCTTACAGTTCTTCTCCATTGAGTTCTATTGTGGACTGCTTCTTCACACTCATTCTGCATGTTAATCCCCTTCAAGTTTTCGTGGAAAATGTCCTTGTACCTTTTGAGTTGTCCAGCCGGCCTCCTCTTACCGCCTACAAGCTCACCGTATAGCAGAGATTTTAGTATGCGGTTTTCTTCATACGTGCGGCATTCTGCATACGTGACCAGCCCATCTTAAGCGGGATTTTGTAACCATGACTTTAATACTCTCGCAGTTAGCTTTTTCATGGACCGATACGTTTAAGACATGATGGAACCACCAGATTCTTAAGAGTTATCAAAGGTGTCTCTGTTGCAACTTGTTTAATGCGTTCATGTGTCGACGGTACGGCACCCAGGTTTCGCTCCCATGTAAGATGGTGGGGATTATAATTATTGCTCGGTACACTGCAAGTTTTGTTTTTACACTCAAGTCATGATTGTAGAAAACCCTGTCTTTTAATTTCCAGAACGCTCTTGAGGCGCTGCTAATCTTGCTGAATTTCAGAGTCGATATTGGCCTTTTCCGAAATCAAACTGCCGAGGTAATTGAATTCCGCCTCATATTCTAATAGTTCTTCTCCGATTTTTACAGCATTGTTATGATATTATATAGTTTTACAAGTTTTTGGTTTAAATAAATTGTGTAGTGATACTTTAGGCTTAAAAATGTTTACTAGCAGACCTTGCAGTCGAACACTGTTCTTTTTAGAACATCTTTTAGTGCGAAGTATACAAGTTAGCTTAATGACCGTAAAAAACTTATCGCCCCTTTATTAGAATATTTTGAACGGGAAAGCGGTAGTAATGGCCCCTTATGTCTCTTAAGTGCTGTTAAGAAGGCGATATATTTATAATTATTTATTTTTGTTTTCTAAAATATTTTGATTAAAAGAAAATATGTAACAGTGTGCAACGCTGTGCCGGTCAAGCTTAATCACGTGACTAAAAGTTTATTTAATATGAACTATAGGTTGTTACTTAATTGAAAAACACTTAATATAAAATTTATAGGATATACTGGTAAAACAAGGCAAGGGTCGATGCCCAAGAGGACAAAACATTCTAAAAAGAAATATCATATTCTCTAGACGATTGTGCCATTATTTCGCGTTTCTTTTATGATTCGAAATGAAAAGAAAAAGACTTGAAATCAAAATAATAATTGAGATTTCAACTAAGAATTCTGATTTATGATACAACATAATTGATTTTTAGCATAAAACTCTCTCTGGACTCGTGAACTTGGCAAGTACACCAATATTTGCATACTTGGCAAGTATAGCATTTTTTAAACAACATTCGCAAGCTTGGCGCTCACACGATGCGATGAGTAAAAAATAATTGCACAAGTAAGCCACTCACACAATATGGCAAGTATATGCCAATAACAAATTGTTTGCCAAGTACACGAGTCGTTTGAGCCCGGCATTTTTAAGACAAAGCGATTTTAATGATGTAAGTCATTTGAATTAAGTCCTTGTTTGAAAACTGACTTACAAAAAGAATTAAGCCATTAAAAAAACTTAAATCTTTTAAAAGATTTAAGTCTTCAGTCGAAGGGAAGAATAAGAACTTCCACTAGCCATAGCCTTTATTCTTTATTGACTATGAGGAGGCTTTTTTAAGGCTTTCGACTCGATATATCCTAAAGCTGTTTAAAGCAATACTAGAAGAAATCTAGTGTGTATCTGAATGTGGACACTTCGCCGATTGCTGCGCATACCCTGGACGGAGCATGCAACAAATGATGAAGTCCTAAGAAGAGCCAGACTAGACGCAGGCAACTAATGGATACCGTAAAACAACGCAAAGTATCATATCTAGGACATATATTAAGGGGACGTCAATACCCTATACCCAGGTTGATACTGCAGGGAAAGATTGAAGGCCGACGGGGACCGGGTCCAAAACAGCATTCTTGGCTTCGCAACATAAGAAACTGGAGTGGCATACCTGACGCCGCAACCACATTTCGACGAGCCGAAGAGGGCACATTAGTCATCTTATAGCCATAAAACAGACGAATGATCGCCAACGTGCGGCATAGCACATGGCACCCAAAGAAGAAGAGGAAATCTTCTACAAACTCGACTGGACCAACAAAGGATTAAGTATAGATGGAGAATATCTTAACCATCTAAGATTCGCTGATGACATATAGTCCTAATTGTAAATATATCCTGAAAAACTACAAGCACACGACCAATGGGTACTACCAGTTATGACGTATACGAAACCTGGAAATTTAAAACGGACATCATAAGGAAACTGCAGGTCGCACAACGCTCAATGAAACGAAATATGCTGGGAATAACCAAGAGATACCGTAAAAGAATAGAGTGGATACGACAAAAGACCCAAGTAATAGATATCATCCACAAAGTCAAATCCCTCAAATGGGAATGGGCAGGACACCTGGCAAGAAGAACGGACAACAGATGGAGTACAAAAATTACAGCATGGTACCCACGAGGAATTAAGAGACCTAGAAGAAGACCGAACCTGAGATGGGACCATGATATTAGAAAATTAGCAGGGATAACTTGGACCGACATAGCCACCCAGACAACACAGTGACATTTTAAAGACATCTATAAGACAACTTATTTCAACATTACTGACATATCAAAGACGTCTATTTTCGCCTTTAGACGTATTAAAGGCATCTTCCCAACGTCTGATGTTAAAAAACCCAACACCTTTAAGACGTCTTGAGTACAATGTCTTTAAGATATATTTTAACAATGTACTAAAGATGTCTTTTAATATGAATGAAAATGGGAGGCAATTGTGAATTATAAATTAAAACATCTTCTTGGACTGGCATTGTCTTTAATTTTTAAACTAAGCATGTTTGTCTCAGATGTTACACTGACCAATATGAAGTGAACAGTTAACATTTTATAATAGTGATATATCTGACCGAAACGTTATGTATTGGTATTTTCTTCTTGGACAACCACTGGAGAGACATCTTCAGATGTGTTATCATGCGCATCATACCTATTAACGTTTATAGGACACAGAACTGGATAAAATATTACTTTTATAGTAGGATCACTCTAAAGTTGAAAGTGGACTCTGACCCTAAGATTTTAAAAATGTATACAGGGTGACAATTTGAAAACGAACAGTATTTAATATTGCCTCAACCGATGATAGTATGAAAATTTTTGGCGAAACACGTCAATTTACATATCAGGGGGGACAATATTTGAGAACCCCAGGGCACCTACCCCTAAAATTTTAAATAGCAACCCCTATTTCTTTTACCATTTTTATGTTTCTTATACAATTCTACATAAACTGCATTATTTTTTTGAGAATTTTATAAGGAACAAAACTTCAAAAATGGTAAAAGAAATAGGATTGCCATTTAAATAGGGTTAGGTGCCCTGGGGTCAAAAGGTTGAAAGTAACACGACAACAAATGCCTCAAAAATTGTCCCCCCTTGATATGTAAATTGACGTATTTCGCCAAATTTTCATACTATCATCGGCAGAGGTAATATTAAATACCGTTCGTTTTCAAATTTTCACCCTGTATGTTACTGTAAATGTCCGAAATGCGGTAAAACCTAGGATAAGCGCGCTAAACCTAGGATTTACCAAAAACATTAACTAATTAGGTTAGCCCGGTTATTTGGAGGGTGTTAATGCATTGGTTAGCCTGGTTATTTGGGGATGTTAATGCATTGGTTTGGTTTGGACGCATGGACACTGAAGGTAGCAACAATAAACCGAATTGAAGCCTTCGAAATGTGGACCCTACGACGAATGCTAAGAGTGCCCTGGGGCGACCGTGTTAGGAATGAAGACATTCTCAGAAGAGCTGGTCTGGAACAACGTGAACTCTTCGAAATCATCAAGAAGAGGAAAATAGCCTATTTGGGACACATACTACGTGGAGAACGCTATCACTTTCAGCGTCTGATTCTCCAGGGTAAAATAGAGGGGGGCAAAAGGGGGATAGGACGAAGGAAGCTATCCTGGCTGAGAAATATTCGTCATTGGACAGGCATACAGGACTTCCAAGCACTCCAAGTCGCGGCAGTTAACAGAACCATCTGATGAGGAAGAAAAAGATGAACGCCTAGCAGGAATCTGCACGGCATCTTAAGAAGAAATGCATTGGTTAGGTGGTTATTTGGTGGGGTTGGTTGGTTTTTACTACCACTTGCTTTTGGTAAATCCTAGGTTTTACCGCATTTCGGACATTTACAGTAACATATACATTCTGCACCCATTCTCCTATCCCTGTGCCCTGCACTAACTTAGGCAGGTCCTTGATAGGATGGGAGCATAGTTCCTCCGGTTCTAGCCTAGCTTTCCCAAATAAAAAGTGTCGCTTGCGATCCAGAGCCTCGCAGTGACATATTATGTGCTACGCTTTTTCAGGATCTTTATCGCAGAGTCTGCAGCAAATACTTCCTTGGTACAGGTTGAGCTTCTTCAGGTAACACTTGACAGCCATGTGTCCTGTCAAGAGGCCTGTCGTAATCCGCAATTTATTCCTGCTAAGCATTAGCAGTTCTTTTGCGGTTTTAGAGCTAGGATATAAGCCTTGCTGTGCCTGTGCTCCTGTCTGTTTCTCCAGTGGGCATTCTGCTTTTCCCTGATCTACAGTTTTTGTGCACTACGGGCCATACATTTGGGTATTCCCAGTACTGGCTCTGGACCAAGATAGGATGCCGATGATCCTTGCCTAGCTAGCTCATCGGCTTTTTCGTTGCCTTGGATCCCGCTGTGGCCCGGCACCCAGAATAATTTAATTCTGTTCCTTGGAGCCAGAGCTCCCAGTTCACCTAGGCATTCCCAGACGAGTCTCGACGATACCTTTGGGCTCATAAGCGCACCAAGTGCCGCCTGACTGTCTGAGCATATATTGATGAGCTTATATGAATAAACTCTTCTATTGTTTTCTCTTGCACATTGTAGAATGGCGAAGATTTCTGTCTGGAATACGGTTGAGTGTTTACCCAAGGAAAAGGATAAACTTACCCTTGGTTTTCCCCAAATACTCCAGCTCCTGTTCCTTCAGCGGTCTTTGACCCGTCTGTATACCAGGTTAGTCCATCCTGAAGGAATGTTATATCTGTCCACATGCCTCGATCCATTTTGTTCACCTCGAATGGTTTGTGGTAGTGATAAAGAGTCATTTGGTCCTATCTCATTTGGAGTAGATAAAATTTCCCATCTTCTGTCCTATTTCCCAGAGTCAAGACACTTTCTTGTCGATAGAGTCCCATTCTTGCTTCCGCCTGGATCACTATGTGAAGAGGCGGAAGGTCCAAGCGCCTCCATTGATGCAGTGGGCGTTGATTTCATCGCCCCTGTTATGCTCGGACAAGCAAGTCTTTGCACCTTGCTGAGGCTGAGCATTGTTGTTTGTTGCATTACCTTAGGCCACCATACCAAGGATGCATATATTACTGAAGGCCTCACCACTCCACTGTACAGCCAGTGCACCATCTGTGGTCTGAGGCCCCAGATTTGTCCATGAAGTCGTTTGACTACCGCTAGTGTAGTCACCGCCCTCCTTGTGACATTTTCCAAATGTTGGTTCCAGGTCAGTTTGGTATCAAGCGTGATTCCTAGATACTTGACCTCCCCCGAGAGAGGAATCTCATCACGGCAGAGTCTTAGAGGGCCTAGTCCCTCAAGTATTCTGCGCTTGATGAAGGGGATTATTACGGTCTTTGTAGGACTAGTATTTAGTCTCTCCCGTGTCACCCATGATTCCACAATCTTGAGCCTGATTCCAATCTTAAAACACGAGTTGCGCGAATCATAATGATTTTTTGTTAACGAGTTTATAATTATAATATAATAACTTTCGAACGGTGAGATTTACAAAAAATTGTATGAGATCTTTTTGTAGAGAATTCAATTTTTTACGAACATATGAGACGAGATGTTTTTTCCAAATAGTAGATACCGAGACATGATTTTTTCTTTCTAATAATTAGGAAAAAATAGAACACGGAAAGGCGGAGGACCTCCCTATTAAAATTAAGAGCCCATACTTGGAGAGAATTTTTGAGGTGTCTACCAACCTTTTTTCAGAGTATAAAGTGAAAAAATAGTCGATTTTTTTTGACCCACCCTGCTACATATTGATAGAATATTATCTTCCTTATATAAAGTGGCATTCTAGATTTGAAAATGATTGAGTTGCGTCCAAATATGTACTCCAAACTCCAAAACTAACTTAAAAATAAGACAAATTACATAATAATATTGATTCTCATAGTACTCTCAGACTCACCAATATTTTAAATAATTGCTATGACAAACCTTCCTCCGTATGCATACTGATTTTGTTCCACTTTTCGTTATATGCGAAAGAAAATATTTTCAAAAAACTAATCTGTTATTATATTCAGATGAAGCTACTTCGGGTTAAACTAAGATTGAATTCAAATCCCCCTTTTATCCCAAAATAACATTTTTAAAATAAACATTTAAAAACCATCAGACAGGATTTTATAATATACAGCGTGATTTGCAAAAGTGGCTCACTTATAGGGGTGAGCCAATTTTGTTAAATTAAAATTATTGAATTACTAATATCGCTATTAAAAAATAGGGGTTGATGGTATAAGGGTGAAAATTTGCATGTATTTTTAATACCACATCATAAAAAAATGAAAATAAAAAATTGGTGTGGGCCACTCTTATCACTTAGGGGTATTAAATATAGATAACAACCTACTCTCATACCTACTAAATATACATATAAAATTTCATAAAAATCGATCAAGCCGTTTCTGAGGAGTATGGTAACAAAAAAAAACCTCTTAAAAAATAAGGGTTGATGGTAGAAGGGTGTAAATTTAGGGATGTATGTATTTTTTAATGCCAAATCATAAAAAAATAAAAATAAAAAATGTTGTCCAAAAAATACAAAAAAATTGAGGTGGGCCAAACTTATCACTTAGGGGTATTAAAAATAGATAACAACCTACTCTCAAGACCTACTAAATATACATATAAAATTTTATAAAAATTGGTTAAGCTGTTTCGGAGGAGTATGGTAACAAATAATTAAAAAAAAACTCTTAAAAAATAAGGGTTGATGGTAGAAGGGTGTAAATTTAGGGATGTATGTATTTTTTAATGCCAAATCATAAAAAAATAAAAAATTTTGTCCAAAAGATACAAAAAAATTGAGGTGGGCCAAACTTATCACTTAGGGGTATTAAAAATAGATAACAACCTACTCTCAGACCTACTAAATATACATATAAAATTTTATAAAAATTGGTTAAGCTGTTTCGGAGGAGTGTGGTAACAAAAAATTAAAAAAACAACGCCTATTAAAAAATAGGGGTTGATGGAAGAAAGGTTAAAATTTAAGGTTGTATGTATTTTTTTAATGCGAAATCATAAAAAATAAAAACAAATTGTACAAAAAATAAAAAGAAATTGGGGTGGACCACCCTTATCACTTAGGGGTATAAAAAATAGATAGCAACCTATTGTTAGACCTACTGAATTCATTCAGTAAGTCTGACAATAGCTTGCTATCTATTTTTTATTTTTTGACTGATTTTCAAATCAGTTAAGCCGTTTCGGAGGAGTACGTAACTAAAACTATGACACTAGAATTTTAAATATTAGATATAGGTACCAAATTTGTTTTTTTTTATCTGAAAAAATAAAAAAGTTATAGGGGCTGAGCCACTTTTAAAAAACACCCGGTATAAATTTGTGACTAATATATTTCCTTCTAACAAAAATATAACAAATTTTCTCAATAAAACGTAATAGGATATAAAATTTAGTTTGCTCTTATAAACCAACATTTACGTTAATATTTTTGCTAAGAATATTTTAACGATTCTCGGAAGTTAATGGAAATTTGGGGAGTTAGTAGTATAAATAGTTGTGTTAAGTGCGGTCATTTTGAATTAAACTCCTTAACTTCGCAAAATTACTTCCAAAATTATTTCAGTGGTCTATAAAGTGCGAAAGGTTAGAGGTTTAGAGGTGCAATGTCAACATTGTGAAATACTTTCATCAAACTTTAATTTTTTTTTCTGTAAATTTGGACCATCCTTTTGTAGAATGTAGAATGTTTAGGAGAGGAGTTAATCACCGCGACCTTACAGATCTATTGTGTTGTCTATTGTGTATAACGAGTTGTAACTCATCATACAGTCTCAGGGCTTTACCAAAAGCCATTATCTGGGACGGCTCCACAGAAGCCAGCTCTTCATCCTCGACATCAGCCGTACCAAAGGCATGGCAATGGCACGAACGATCGTTCTTTCGGCGCACTCAGTGATAAGGTGTTCTAGTGTTTCCCCATTTTCCCCACTGAATCTGCAATCGCCGTTGTTTCTCAGCTTCAGCCTACTGAGGTGTTCGTTGAGGAGACAGTGTCCTGTTAAAAACCCCTTGACAATCCGAAGACTGTTTTTACTTATATCAAGTAAAATCTTTGATTTTTCTCGGTCCTAAGTTCTGAGTAACTTTTTTGAGTGTCTTATATAGACCGTTGGAGGACTCCCATTCCAGGTTACGGATGGAGTCTTCCAGGTTCTTCAGTTCCGCTTTTAGTTGGTTTCCGCTTGGAAAACAGAACGGTTCTGGTCCAGTTAGTGGAATGTTCGCACCTTTTGCTAGATCATTTGCTTTTTCATTGCCGAGTAGGAGGACTTTATTTTCTTTACCTAATATGTTGAGCTTCTCTAGGCATTCTTTGACCAACTACGAATTGATGGTTACTGAGTTGATCGCGTTTAGTGCTGCTTGACTATCGGATAAGATAGCTATTTCCTGTTTCGATAGTTCTAATAAAGTTTCATCTAAGATATAAATCTTTCGATAGCGTAGATTTCTGCATGAAGGATGGTGGAGTAGGATGCCCATTGATTCAGAGTATATTGTTTTCGGCCTAAATACTCCTATCCCTGTCCCAACTTTGGTTTTGGAAACATCAGAATACTACTTTATGGTATGGTCTTTTACATGTTGAGCAAACGTTTCTTCTTTCCAATCTTTTTTATTACTCAATACTACAGTGAGGTGTTTTTCAAAGTAAATTCTTGGTATGTCATCCACTGGGACTTGGAGAAGTGGATTTTTTTAGGGTGTTCCCTTTAAAATTACACTTTGTCTGTCTATATTTATAAACTTTAGATATTCCATGTAGATGCCCGGTGGCCTAGAGGTACAGCTCTCGTCTACCAATCTAAGGGTTCCAATCCTACAGCCGGCACATCATCAGCCGACTATTTTTAATAAAAATAAAAATAGTTTGGGTACCTAGGTCGACTCAGCCTAAAATGAGTACTTGGGATTCACAATCCTGAGGTAATAATAGGCGGTTGAAGCGTAGTGCTAGCCACATTACCTCCCTTGTATACCGAACCGATCTAGCATGGCAAGCTGTACCTTGCTACTCCCCAGGCGTTAAACGCTATATACGGGAGCTATAAGCTATTATTATTAGATATTCCATTACACGCAGACCAGGGGTGGATGGGCCATATGGGAAAACGGGAAAATTCCCGGTGGGCCGGTGGGCCGGTCCCGATCAGAGCTCAAAAAAGATTGGATTAGCAAAAATTAAATGCTTCATCTTCTAACTAAAGTGACGTAAGATCCTTAGTGACTCCATAACTAACTAATCAATTTGCATCAGTATAATCGTCAGTTGCTTTTAAACATAAACACCAGTTTGTAAAATAACTATTGTAAAATGTCTTTCTCTGAGACACTTATAATTTTAATAATCATCTGTTCGGTTTGCAAATTTTATTTACTAATTTTTATTTTTGAAATTTTTTTATTATACAAGGTGAGTCTATAAGTGCAAATAGTTTCAGGGCTAGTAGATCTCAATAAAATAAACATAATATATTCTCTTTATCGAGTTTCAAATAAGTCCAATCGAGTTATTAAAGTTTGGAAATTAAATACAACATTTATTTTTAAAAAAATTTGAGCCACCTCAATTTTTCGGTATTTGCATCTCTTTTAGTTCCGTAATATCAGACATTAAGAAACTATACCGTGGGATAATGTGCTTATTTAAGACTCACCCTGTATAGTTTTACCCACTATTCTTTTAGTAATAACTAATAAATATGACTGACGGCAGCAAAAAAAAAGGATGAATAGCATTAGGTAAATTTAAATAGTCTCGATCTAAATGTATACTAAGAATACGATAGCGTAGATAGACAACTGGGGGCCTCGGTGCAATATTTTTCAAGCTCCCCTTTGGTTGACGGAGAAAACATATCTACGCTTGGCTTGAATTGGGGACAGACTAAAAGCCAAGTCTGAGAACTAAAAGCTATGTCTAAATTGTTGTTTAAAATGTTGCTAAAATGAATTTGCTAAAAATTACTGAGACAGCAGAGAAAAGTTAAATAAGGTTTAAACTAGATTAGATAATAAAATATTAATATGTCTCGAAAATTCAAATATTCCAACGCTATCCACCCCACCAAATAACCAACTTAACCAACGCAACTAACCTCCACACTGATAAAAATATAAAAAACAAATATAAATTAGTAAAAATATTAGGGACTAACAGAGCATTACATCAGAACACATTTATATCCACTGCCTATAGGTATTGCCTAGGTTTTTTTCGTTTGAGTCATGGCATTATCATAGAGGATGCCAAATGTAGAAAAGTATAGAGGAAAAGTTTCGTGATAAGAACTATATAATAACCTAAAAAATGCTGCAGTTTTAATGGCGACCGCGGTTCATTCAGTTAAAAACACGTGTACACGAGGAGGCTGATGCTGTAGCAGAAAAGAGAGAATTTATTTCTACAATGTGTAAGAAAGTATATACCCGAAAAGCTAAAAGTAATGTATTTCACAGAGGATTGGGTCAGCTGAACTGAATAAATAAGGAAGTCTTAAAGTTTCTCAAAATCGTGACTCAAAATCGTAGCCTATTCAAGATCAAATTACCGTTATCGATAATGGAAATAAAGCAGTGAACCCTGTAAAACTGAACCATTTTGTAGTAAACATTCAGATGTCCGACCCAATATTGGTCTTTACGAAAATTTTGATCAAAACAATTTATTTTTTTTTAAACCCGACGCAAAAGAGCTTTTTCGCACGAGCGAAAAACACCCTTCCTTATATATTAATAAATAAAATATGTTTCTTCGTTATGGTCATTTTGTTTTTTGTGGATTTGGGCCGGTTGCCTGTTTTTCCCGGGCCGGTTTCCACTTCCCCATCCACCCCTGACGCAGACAGAAACATCCGAACAGCACAATCACAAAGATAAACAATTTATTCACTTCTGAAACACTTCCCTGTTAATATTTCCATTTAAAAAAAGGAGATAGTTAATATCTAGTGGTTCTACTAAGAAAATTGAAGAAAAATCTACAAAAACAAAACGTTTTAATTATTTCCTTAAGACACTCTGTATCAAAATAACTAATTTAAATACCCATTTCCCCAACGTGCCATGAGCAATTCCGACCTTATTGCATAATGAGAAAATATTCTCGCACCTCCAGATTTCATTTCCGATGTCATAAATTAAAACTACAAACCACAACTTGCAATCTTACCAGTCGGACTGCAAATTTTAATTAGCTTTCTGTAAATATTAGTGACTTAGCCTTAAATATTGGTATAATTAAAAACTGGTATACAGGGTGTCATTGAAATGGTGTAAAAAAATAGGGGGGGTGAGTTCCTATAAGTATAGGGCGGAAAATGCATATCTATTAAGGGAGTTAGGGGCACTAAAAGGGTAAATTTAAAAAACGGTTGTTTTAAAATTGTAGGCTTAAAAAACGAGATAAAATTTCGAAAAAAAATTCTCTGCCATAAATTTTGACCCTAAATCAAATGGTTATACTGAAAAATTATTTGGGAAAGCGGAAAGGGTAGTTTTTGCAAGGATAAGGTTTTTTTTTCGTAAATAACTTTTTTGGGATTATTTTTTTGCAACGTGGCACGGTGGGGTATTAGCATGAAAAAGGTGATTGAAATTCGAAAAAGCAAATGTGTTTAAGATTTCGCAAAAAATGATAAATGATAAGTTAAATCATGTCTGCCATGAATGTCGTTGCTATGGGTGTGTTTAGTTGCATTCATTCGTTTCAACGAAACATCAAAGTTGTTACTTCTCACAGATAAGAGGTAAATGGCTAAATTGTAGGTTTAAAATTATAAATTGTTGTTGTTCTTGTGCTCTTTTTACGTTTATATTATGTTTTGATTAAAAATGGCCCAGCAAGCTGCAGGTATGTATTCTACAAAAACGTATTATTTATTTTGATATTCTCTATACTAACGATTTTTTTTGCAACTAAATGTTAGGCGTTCAGAAAATTTGATTAAATTTCTGACATTTTTATTATACTTAGAGATTTAGTTGCGCATTTCGAAGAATTCAGCATATTGTCTATATACGTTTTACTTAGTAAACATTGGGCTTTCATACAGGAAAATAAAATACTGCGACTTTTTGCGACTTTGCTGATAAAATGAGAAAAACATTCTTGGTTTCCTCTAATTTGCCAATCAGTCATATACTAATGCGAGGTGTAAACGGCGATGGCATTGTTGTGTACAAAGCGATCGCATTAGTGCCATTAGCAGTATAGCACAATTTGGCATTAGTAGCGACTTTAGCGGTATCGGCATTGCTCGCGGATCAGTCATAGCATTAGTAGTATTAGTTGCGATATTACTACTGGCATTAGTGGCATTGACCGTGGAAACACTGGAACAGTGATTTGTCTTTCTTTTTTTTAGAATCGGCGAATTATCCTTTATTTTGTCCATATTATTTCCTCTTTAATTGAAAATAGCAATAATTTATATAAGGTCTACATAAAAAAATTTCGATCGACTATCTGTGTCAAATACCCTACTGTTCGTGCGTGGGTTCGTTTTTTGAAAACTACATACGTTTTCCTACGATACTCTTGTTGCACATCGCCTAGAGCGATGGTTTTCGAGAAAATTGAAGACAAAGAGTTTGGTCTGATGGGTTGCTAACTGGTTAATCAACATTATTAAAGTTATGGCGGTTCAAAAGTAACCAAGTAGTTATCAAATAATTAATTGAAAAATCAAAATTTCATGATTTTTAAACATCTTATTGCTTTAAAAAACGAAATAATCCAATTACCAAAATTCCTTATTAAAATAATGCATTCCTTAATTCATTCATAGTAAATGTTCAAAGTGACCACCACTCATTTCAATGTAGACATCTGATCTTCTTCTCTACGATCTGCGTAGGTACCCTGTGGAATATCCTTGGTGTTGTCCGAATTTGATTGGAACAATCAGTAATGCGTTGCCGTAGTTGCTCTTCAGTATTAATCGGCACTGAGCAAACCAAATTTTTTTAAAACCAAAAAAGTTTATTTCGTTTTTAAAGCAATAAGATGTTTTAAAAATCATGACATTTTGATTTTCCAATTAATTATTTAATAACTACTTGGTTACTTTTGAACCGCCATAACTTTCATAAGTTTAGGTTGATTAACCAGTTAGCAACCCATCAAAGCAATCTTTTTGCTTTCAATTTTCTCGAAAACCATCGCTCTTGGCGATGTGCAACAAGAGTATCTTTTTTGTAGGAAAAAGTATGTAGTTTTCAAAAAATGAACCCACGTTGCAAAAAAAATAACTTCAAAAAAGTTATTCACGAAATAACCCCCTACCCTTGCAAAAACTACCCTTTCCGCTTTTCCAAATAATTTTTCAGTATCACCATTTAATTAAGGGTCAAAATTTATAGCAGAGGATTTTTTTTCGAAGTCTTATCTCGTTTTTTAAGCTTCCAATTTCAAAACAACCGTTTTTTAAATTCACCCTTTCAGTGCCCTAACTCCTTTAATATGCATTTTCAGCCTATATAATAGTAAAAAAAAGTTCCTATACTTATAGGAACTTTTTTTACTATTTTTAAGTGTACTATCACTGCCCGATTTTTTTACACCATTTCAATGACACCCTGTAGAATGTTAATCGCTCCGTAAACTACCCACTTAGTGGTGTATTTTTTTTATTTCAGCTTCATTTTTTACTGATAAACATAATTGTTTACATTATTATGATCATTACATTAGATAGATGACACCTAATATTTTATTAAACTTCAGAAAAGTATTTTTTCGAGAATTGATAACAAAATATGACTTTGCGAAAATCTCTCACTTAGATTTTTCTAGAAGTAGTTGAATCTTGCATATTAGAAATACATGAAATATTTTATTTATAAATTTTAATAATTAATCTTTCTTAAAGTTTTAGGTGTTGAATGAAAGAATGAAATGAATTAATGATACCTCATAATAAGCTCACAAATATATTACAAACTAGAGTTATTAATAGCTGGTTATTTACGTCTAAATACACACATATTTGGCAAGGTCAGTAATCGCGTTAATTTCATTCACAATAAACGTGAATGAAGGTTTTATATTCGTATACAGGGTGGTGCTGTGTTGGAGAGCAAGCACTTTAAAAAAATAGTATTTTAAATTTCAGTTTAGAGTGCCATGATCATAAATGTAACTGTGACTCGAAATATCAAATGTGTGGTACCAAATTATTCGCAAAAAAAGCCTCTTCCAAATATGCTAACGAGCCACCCTCGTTGCATTTGAAAAAAATGAGATATGATTAAAAATACGATTTGGGCATCTTTTAACCGGCCAGGACAAGACACGAAAAACATGAGATAATCAAATCTATTTTTTCAAAGCTCCTTGATTAAAAATTAGTGTTTTTAATACAGCCATGGCACTCTAGATTGAAATTTAAAATACGATTTTTTTTAAAGCGAGAATGTAAAATGTTGGCATATGGTATGTCATTTTATTCAGAGCCATTTTCTATCGAATAAAGTAAAAAAAAACAAGTGTGCCATTTAAAAATCAAAAGTTGTAGCCGATTCCAGTGAAACAGGAAGTGACTGAAAACAATTGAATACGTCAATCAATCCTAATTTATGTTATATACTAACAAACCAAATCTCGTTTTTTTATCTGAAAAAATAAAAAAGTTATAGGGCGTGAGGACTTTTGAGACGCACCCGGTATAAGAAGTAAAATGATAAACTTGGAATACCTACTTTAAATAGAAATTTATGATGAAATTTAAATTATATTTTGGCAATAATCTAACTGACACGATTTCCAGCTTCCTTTTATATGGTTTATACGATTCTAAGATACGATTCCTAAATTTAGCCGTTTTTGAAATTCGATAAATAAATATGATACAAGGTGCATAAAAATGTACTGAAATCTTAAAAATATACCTTTGCCGAATATTCCTCTTTAAATTTATTAAACTTCATCTAAATTTATTTATTCTAAATATATCGAAGTTACTGAAGGGACACCCTGTATATATGATTTCTGCTACATGTATCCACTTTTATATATTGCACCATTTATTTCGATGAAATCGATTAATGAGAAGAAAATAAGGCGAGGGTGTTATAAACCATCTAAATCGGAGCAAATATATAGCATATATATTTATCGGGACAAAGCAGTGGTTATTTTCCGGACGAAAAAACAGTAATTAACTCTTATTTTTCACTCTGACGAACATTAAACTACTGGTCCAATATATGTGGCGAGTTATCAAAGATATTAACGTAGAATCCCACCTCTTTTCGATTATATTCTGCAAATATGTTTAATCCTATGGGGCAAACAAGAATTAAATACTTTTTTCAGAACATCAAAATTAGTAGAATAAAATAGTGGTTCATTGTGGTTTCAATTAGCGTAGAAGATTGTTTCCCAAAAAATGATCAATATTTGGGAAACCAGCTGCAATAAAATTATAAATATTTTTTTATTGTATTTACACATTACATTGGTGATAATGAAAAAACTAATAATAAACTACTTTCACTAAGATCCGTTTGTGTTAATAAGTCACAAAGGTGTAAACTTTACTAGAAAGAAATTAACATTTTGTACAACTTCTAATTTTATATCATAAAAAACATGCATTAAAATAAAAAATAAAATTGGCGCCGGGAGGCACGTATAGCCGCCCATACTAAAATATGTTAATATCTCGAAAACTGCGACTTTGACTGATTTTGATGTTATTACAAATTTTGTTGCAAATATTATTCCTAATCTTAATTTGAAAACCGCGTTTCGCTAGCTACTGTAATTTTGGAGTTTGGTTTGGTTTGGTTTGGTCTGCCACAGTATTTTTGTGGCAAATTTGGTTAAAATCGGTTCAGCGGTTTTTGAGTTATTGTGTTACAGACGGACAGACGGACAGACAGACAGACAGACACCATGAAAATATTTTGTATTTAGGTCATTTATGACCCAAGTAACTCATTTTGAGTGAAATTAAAAAACTTTTTTTTGCCTATCCTAATAACCTAGATTTTCTTTCTTGTAAATTTAATCTAATACCTATGTTGCCATATTATCAAGAAATTATGTTTTTTAAGTAAAAACTAAAAAATCCAAAAAATGTTTCAAAAAATTCGAATTTTCCAAAAATTTTTTCCCGAAAAACCTTAGGTGTGTTTCTAGGGTTGAACTATACTACCAGTTAAAATACTTGCACTTATTTCTGAGACATCCTGTATAGTTGCTTTGACATTTGACTCATCATCAGCTTTTCAATAAAGTGGTTCGAAAAATTCAATTATCTAGAACGAAAATGTCCTGGAATAATTCTTAAGAAAAAGATAGGAACACTTGTTGCTTTTATTAATTGAGATTCGGGTTACTACTTCCCGTCAATTAAAAAAGGTTGCGCCTTTAAAAGTAATGGTAGAAATACAAGACGGTAGATAAAACGTTCCGGCTTTTAGAAGACTCAAACAATATTGTGTCGATTTTTACTTTATTACAGTCTTCAAAAAATTAATAGAAAATTACCGTGCTCTCTAGTCGATTCGTTGTTAAATGTCATAAAAGGAAATTTTATAAAAAAATTGTTTGTGTTTTTACCACGTTGATATCTTGAGGATGGAATAAATAAATTCCGAAAGCTTGACAATTAACAAAGTGTATTAATTCTATTTCAAACTCTTCCGACTGCAACCCCACTAGTTCCTAGATTTTCTTTCTCATTAGTCAGTCGATACTACTGTCTGCCATTTATTTTTTTTTAAATAGTAGGTTATCCTCAAAGTTCAAATAATATAAGTATTGGATAATGCAATTTAATTATTTTTTATCAATTGTATTTTGATTGACACTCTAAATTGGAAAATTATTATATGGAATTTTAATTGCTTCCGTGTTAGGTTTTAAATTTGCATCCATATTTTCTGAATAGAAAATAAATAAACCTATAATGACTTTACGGAAAATTGTATATTAAATAAAGGCACTTTTAAATTATTTTTAAAATATTTGCCATGTGAGGGCTATTTAGACAAAAGAGAGTATTGAATAAAGAATTAACGCTATATATGTTTTATAATTTAAATTTCTTTAATTTATTTTGTTAATATTATATTCGCATAATCATTATAATCGACAGCGACACGGGCACCTTAAAGTTTTCATTTATTTTAAAGCTTTATACATGGTGTCCCAGAAAGTAGTGCAAGTATTTTAACTCGTAATATAGTTCAACCCCAAACACGCCTATGAGGTTTTTTTCGCGAAAAAAAAAATTGAAAATTCAGATTTTTTTTTGATTTTTTCAACATAATTTCTTGATAATATGGCAACATAGGTAGTAGATTAAATTTACAAGAAAGAAAATCCAGAAAAGATCCAGTGGTTCTCAAAATTTAAGCAAAAAATATTTTTTTTTTGAAATGTTCAAAGTATTATTACTATTTACTTATTTGAAAAACTTACTTATTTGAAAAACTATAAAGAGAAAATATGTTTCTTTTATCGAGATCTACCACCCCTTAAAATACTTGCACTTATTTTTGGAACATCCTGTATATTGTGTTCAAGAGGACTAATTTTGATGATTTTTTAAGCAATTTATAGCTACATTATTTGACTTTTTAGTAACTCTTTCTAAATTAAAAATGAAAGTTGCCATCTGTCAATTATACGAGGGAAAACAATTCGTGGATATTTTGGTGAAAGTTTCAAACACCCTGTGGGATAATGATCTAGGTGTATCTTTTCTCGATAGTTTGTTTTTTGATTCATCTCAATAGCTTTATTTTTATGGAGATATTCGCTTTTGAAGGAACCACACTATTTTTTACATTAAAACCATGCCTTTGCTTTTAGCTCTAGTCAACAGAATTATAAAATAGTGTTTATGATTTATATAATGTTACTGTCTTCGAAGAATCATATTATTATTGTCTGTTAGGCAGTTACTCTACTTACTCTAGCTGATATAATTTTAAGTCCAAAAATTGGATCTCTACCATGATCAATTAAAGAAGCAACAGCCGATATTTAACAGTTTAAAATTAACTCTACTAAAGTAAACGTCAATAAAGAATAATAATATGACTTTTTCAATAACAGTGACATTACAAAAACAATAAACACTATTTTATAAGTGTGTTGATGAGGACCCAAAATCAATGCTAAAACTGCTGTAAATCGTTACTGTCTGATTCAAAAGGAAATATCTCCAACAAAAAAAAGCTATTGAGATGAATCAAAAAACAAACTAACGAAAAAGGATCAAAAAAACATGATAAAATGATTTTTAAATTCCTAGCTTTGTTAACATATTCCACAGAGTGTTTCAAACTTTCAACAAAATATCAACATTTTGTTTTCCCTCGTATAATTGACACATGGCAACTTTCATTTTTAATTGAGAACGAAACACTAAAAAGTCAAATAATTTAGCTACATATTGCTTAAAAATTCATCAAAATCTCGGCCCACTAGAAGAAAATATATTAAACCTTAAGATACATGAAAATTTTAAGGTGCTTGTTTTTCGTGTCGGTAAGTGTATTTTAACATCCCTTGTTGCTGTTTAGGCTACTCTGGACTCTGGACGGGGCCTATTTTGTTTAGGCGGATTTCGAACCTCAATCCTCGGCCATATATGAGAATATATTAACATCATACTTTCCTTAATTAAATTTCCATATTTTTTGCTTGTGTTAATTATGCATGCGTGTAGATTGTAACAATAAAAATATTGGCCTACGTAGGATCAATCCAAACATCGGAAAAACAACAAAATTTAGGCGTAAAATCCCTGTTGCAATTAAAATATCCCAAATTGCTTCTATGAAATTAGTTGTGATTAATCGAATTCCTATTATACGTAACGAATTTATCGATGAGTACCGATTATAGATTTAATCT
Source organism: Sitophilus oryzae (assembly GCF_002938485.1). Classification (NCBI taxonomy): domain Eukaryota; kingdom Metazoa; phylum Arthropoda; class Insecta; order Coleoptera; family Curculionidae; genus Sitophilus; species Sitophilus oryzae. The sequence goes on from NW_022146286.1 coordinate 546,898, forward strand.
TAATCCGTTTTAATTTTAGAGAGATTTATTGTAGGAAAATTAAATTCTTTTTATGCACCTACGACCTAAAAATGAATACCGAAGTGATGAATTATACGTAATAATAATACAGCAGAACTTCTCTAATTCGGACACGGCGCCAAATCGGACAATCCAGTAGTTCGGGGACTTTTATCAATCAATTTTGATATTTTTACCTCTTTATTTCGGATGCTACCAAAATTCAAAGGCAAATTAATGAAAGTCCGCATTGTTCTTAGACGGTCGGTGGACGGTTAGATGCAATATGTAATCTTTTCTTTGTAGTACAAGAGTCAGGAGTATTGTATATTGGTAAAAAATAGAGCCAACTAAACGACTCTTGCTGAAGAAATGCAAGATTGGATTGCATTTATAGGCTTGGTGCATTCTCCACCGGTGCTGCCACCATCGGAAAATATCGTAAACAAGTAGTACTTACAAATACACGGGTTTAAATAGCGAGAATACGAAAAATTTGGATACGAACTTTGATTTTTTAGTAACTCGCTTTAAAAAAGACGAAGAAAACTTTTAGTTCGGACAGAGCCAGATGATTATTTTATGAACATGCGAAAAGCTTTTTTAGTATAGGACAAATAATCTAATTTTAAAAGTTTAATTTTATGAAGTTAACCTACACTTTGGGAAGCACTTTCTCAAAATTCCCCTAGGACGGTATTAATGTTTAAAAAAGATCGGACATGTACCAACATTTAATGAAATTAATGACATTGTAGAACTATAGAAGAGAAATTTTTATTAGTTAGAAAGCTGTATAACAAATTTATTTTGTACTTATACCTACTATAAGAAAAACGACTTTAAAATGGTTAGAAAATGATCATCTATGACAATTTAAATGTAAATTAGATATAAGGGAAGGCCATCAATCGTTACCTCGAAGGTAATATGACACCGATTTTTTCGATCATGCTGTATTTTGAACAAAAAATTTTATATTTTGACAATACAAACATAAAAACAGCATACATTCAATTTTTTTGAAAATAAAAATTTTGTAATGGCTTTGGTTGTATCGTAAAACAAAAATTTTTTGCTCGATATATTAACTATTGGCTTATTATTACTATTTACCATATCGTTGTCAATAATCAGTATTATTTTACCTTTGGAATTATACAGGGTGTTCCTTAATGAGGTGCTAGTATTTATGGGGGGATTTTGTGGCCTGAGCTAAACTAATGGCGCATTCTCACAACTCGTGTACTTGACAAACATTTGTAATTGGTATATAAGGTATATATGGTGCGCTGGGCATCTATACAGAATTTCTAAGTTATTTATTATAGGAACTACGCCGTATTCTCGCCAGACCCTGTATGCCAATAAAAAATACTTGCCAAGTAGACGAGTCGTGAGAATGCGACTTAAGAAAAAACTTCATATGAATGTGTGTCCTAAACAACTCAACTTTTCAGATACAGGGTGGTAAAATTTTATTTTTTTTCATAATAACTCTGATCTTATTATAGACGTCTTTATGAAATTTGATACACCACTTCTATGCAAAATTTTAATGTAAAAAGAAATTTAATTTATTTCAACCAGTGGCATTCATGCGGGTTTTACATCGAGTATTTTTGACTGACTTCTCTCAAAAACATAATTTTCAAAATTTTCATTCTTTTGTAAACAATTTTGATTTTTTGATTTTTTTTTTCTCTGACGCATAGTTTTTGCTTTTAAAAATTAATTTTACTTCAAAGTCAAATCGTTAAAAATCTGACTGCTGTGTGGAAATCGTTTATGCATCGGCTGGAAGGAAATTAAAAGGTAACCAAACAATTTTTTTGTACATCAAAAAATTAATTTTTATGTGTATCAAATTTCATAAACATATCTATAATAACATGAGAGTTATTGTGATAAAAAATATATTTTTAGAAAATTTCACCACCCTGTTATCTCAAAAGTTAGGTATACCGGGTGCGTCTCAAAAGTGCCTCACCCCTATAACTTTTTTATTTTTTTAGATAAAAAACGAAAGTTCGTATGTTGTTAGTACATGACATAAATTGGGATTGATTGACGCATTCAATTGTTTTTGGTCACTTCCTGAAATGACTACAACTTTTGATTTTTAAATGGCACCCCCGGTATATTTTTACTTTATTCAATAGAAAATAATATTCTGAATAGAATGACGTATCATATGTCAACTTTTGACACTCTCGCTTAATAAAAAATTGTATGTTAAATTTCAAGCTACAGTGCTATGGCTATGTTGAAAACACTAATTCTTAATCAAGGAGTCTTGGAAAATAGATTTGATGGTCTAATGTTTTTAGTGTCTTATCCTGGCCGGTTAAAAAATGCCCAAATCGTATTTTTAATCATATCTCAGTTTTTTCAAATGGAACGAGGGTGGCTCATTAGCATATTTGGAAAAAGCATTTTTTTACAAATAATTTGATACCACACACTTGGTATTTCGAGTCAAAAAAATTTTCGTTACAAACCGCAAGTTATAATTTCAAATAAACCATATGCAAAAATGTCAAAAGTTGACATATGACATGTCACTCTATTCAGAGTGTTATTTTCTATCGAATAAAGTAAAAAAATACTGAGGGTGCCATTTAAAAATTAAAAGTTGTAGTAACTTCCGGTGAAACAGGAAGTGACCGAAAACAATTGAATACGTCAATCAATCCTAATTTATGTCATATATTAATACACCAAATCTCGTTTTTTTAACTTAAAAAATAAAAAAGTTATATGGGTGAGCCACTCTTGAGACGCACCCGGTATATTCATATAAGGTTTTTTTATACCTTGTTTTTCGTAAATAAGTAGAGAGTATATTATATTTTTAGAAAACTCATAATAAGGTAAATAAAATTAAAAAAATAATATAAAATTTTCCAACTTCGAAGTTATAAGACATCCGAGTTAAGAGGGGAGTCGAAAAATGAATCATTTTCAAATTCGCCCTGTATTTCCGGAAATAAACGGGCTAGGACAAATAATCTGTGTGGCAGCATCTTTATTTTAATAAAAAGTAGCACAGTGACGTGAAAAGCGCATCTTTGTACCTCTCCTCGTAAACGAGAAACCCTGCAAAACACATGAAAATTAAAAAAAGAAATAAGAAATACACTAAATTTGAAATTATTAAAGAATAATCATAACTAAACATCCTTCGATAATTAATTTCGTTTGTATTATTGACATAACCTCCGATATTTACTCCCAAAAGATTAATAAAATCAACAAAAACACAGAAGAAAACCGAATTTTTATTGGCATTTCATAGCCGCAATCAGAAGAATTGATTTGCTCGAGAAAATACCTAAGAAAAATAAAAACCAACTCGAGTGAGAATTCAATATTTCCGTTGATGATCGATGTTATTATAGAAAAAAAACCTATGCATATCGAATGAGATCTATCATTGGCCGTCGATGTCGTAATTTCTCGATGCAATTGTCAGCGCTGTTGTCATACACTACACTTCCAGTTCTATTATGTCCGACAATTTGCAATTTAACCCCCTAATTTGAGTTGCTGGAAGTTGGGGAGGGGGAGCTTCCAGAAGACTTTGCACATTACTATGGAAATGAGGAGAGCCTTTTTGAGGAAAAATTTATTATTAAAATATTGTCTGGTCTTTTTGAGCTAAGAATATAAAATATATATCTTTTAAAATTAAATTTTTAAAACATTTTTTAAAAGTTTTCTTGGATGTATAATGTATATTATAGTTAAATATTGCATAAGTTACACTATTTATAACCCTGGAACGCCTGGCCCGAATATAATGGTCTCTGATTTCTGAATTCCTATGGGGCGGGCATTTTAATGTAATTTCAACAGACGTCAACGGTCTTTATAGACATACATATCTGTTGAAAAGTGTTCATAAAACTAAAGTGTTCTTGAATAGTAGTATTTAGATATTTTAAATAGTTTTTTCTTTCTTCTTATAAATCATCGTAACAACAGCTATTTTAGAAACGTCTAGGTTTTACTTATTTCACTGAGATTTATGAAAAAAAATCCTTTGCCTCGGATACAGATACCGCCACGTTTTGGAAATAGTTCAAAACAAAACAAAATTAAACGAGACAACAAAAAACGACAAAAAAAATCCCCTCGCACCCTCCTCACGAGTGGTTTTCAGTGCTTTTAAGAATCGAAAGTAGGTCGAGGCAAACCGAAATGGGTCAAGGCAACTGGAAATAAATCGAAATGCGTCAAAGTTGGCTCCACGAAATGCGACCTTGACATGTTTCGAAGAGTTTCTCACCTAGTGTAGACGCTGTTTTACCTACAGCAGTAATGAAACTAACACAAAAAACAATACAACAGACAACTAAAATAAAAAAATATATATATACAGGGTGTCCCAGGCTGAGCGTGCATTAGAAGTTTCTAGAGAACTACAACATCTAGCTCGGAGATTTTTTGCATATCATAGTTTCACAACAAGATCTATCGATTAAAAATAATTTCAATATGGCGGCACTTCCGGAAGTACCGAAAGTTGACAGCAACTTTCTTATTTTAAATAAGTGTCCCCATTTTTTATTATGTACTTAAATTCTCTGTAAAATTTTATGAATTTTGATATTAAACACTATATATCTAACATTAACCGTTTTTGAGAAAAAAAATATTTAAAATTTTTGAACGAACGAACTGCCTGTCAAAAATATGTGTATAGCCTAAACGTCAAATTTAGTGATTACCACAGCCACTGTGCCATAAAGAGAAAACATGTAGATATCTATTTCAAAAATTAAATTGTTCAAATGTCATATACTAATAGCCGCAGCTATCATAGAATTGAGCGATTAAAAAAATATAAATCATTTTTTTCAAACGGAAACCCACTTTTTTTATTTCACTAGTGAAAAGGCTTTTCAATTCGTTACTTTTTAACTGTGTATGTTCCTATACCTAAAATAAATCGTTTTTGAGTTATTTAAGATTTAGTTTTAAAGCGTATATTTTTCTTGATTTTAACGAGTAGCCTATGACTTTAAACGTCAAGTGATGTAAAACAATAGATCTGGCCATGTCATATTGTGACGCTTTGTTCAAAAAACAGCATCATTTTCGAGCCAACTTTGCGCTGTTTTTTGTCGACCATACGGAATATTATTAATAATATCAACTATTAGATACCACTAAAGAGCGAAAATAGGCGATATATTTTTATAAATACACTTTTTAAACCCTTAAGGGGGAAGACAGTATTTATCATATAGGAAATTCAAATAATTTGTTTTCTGACAGATAGAATTAAATTGTCTGGCTGTTTGACACTTAATGTCAAACGAAGCTAGATAAATCCAAGAAAAAATATACGTTTTCAAACTAAATCTTAAATAACTTAAAAACGATTTATTTTAGGTATAGGAACATGTATACTCAAAAATTAACGAATTGGAAAACCTTTTCACTAATGAAATAAAAAAAGTGGGTTTCCATTTGAAAAAAATTATTTATGATAATTTTTTAATCGATCAATTCCATGACAGCTACCGCCATTATTATATTATTTGAACAATTTAATTTTTGAAACAGATAGCCACATGTCTTCTCTTAATGTCATAGTGGCTGTGGTAATCACTAAATTTGAGTTTTAGGCTATACAATTTTTTTTCAAAGGTAGTTTTTTTCGTCCAAAAATTTTAAATATTTTTTTTTCTCAAAAACGGTTAATGTTAGGTATAGAGTGTTTAACATTAATATTCATGGAATTTTACAGAGAATTTAAGTATGTAATAAAAAATCGGGGCACCCATTTAAAATAAGAAAGTCGTTGTCAACTTCCGGTATTCCCGGAAGTGCCGATATATTGAAAATATTTTTAATCGATAGATCTCATTGTAAAACAATGATGTGCAAAAAATCTCCGATCTAGATGTTGTGGTTCTCTAGAAACTTCTAATGCAAACTCAGCCTGGGACATCCTGTATATTAAGCTCAATAGTTGAATTCGGGCAATGCCCGAGAAAAATACGCAAATCTAGTTTTGAGCAAGAAATATTTCCCAAACCCGAAAAATTAAATTTATTCGATTTTTTTTTGCTTATAGTGTGATTTAATTGCATTGGTTTCACTCTTTTTGGTTGGATTGGTTTAGTTATTTGGCAAGTTGGTTAGCGTGGTTATTTGGAGAGTGTTAATTTATTGGTTAGTTGGTTTTTCGGGTTTGGGAAATATTCCTTGCTCAAAACTAGATTTGCGTATTTTTTTCGGGCATTGTCCGAATTCGACTATTGTTGAGCGTTAACATACATATAAACTTCATTATTTTACAATAAATTGTCGTATTATAAAAAAGTAACGGCCTCTTGAAAGAAATAATTAACAAAATTAAAGAATAAACAAAAACACCACGAGCATCAATTAGAACATAATTAACTTTCCCAGTGTCAGATATTAAGCGAGACATTCAGAAAATTAAATTGCTTAGATAAAAATGACTAAACATTAAAAATATATGAAGAAACGGAGGAGACATTTTTAATAGCTTAATTTGTTTATTTTTTATTTCAGAGTAAAGAGGGTGTCAGATCCCCATCTGTCAGATCTCGAGACAAAGATAGGCCTGCAGAAACTGAAGGGCATCGCCGTGACCCTACCTGTAGCTCCCGGCATAGACTTCCAAAAAATGTAAGTTGATTAATACACCTTTTTACTTACTAAATTGTTCTTTAATTTTTTTGTTTTATTAAAATTATAAAAACAAGAAAAAATATACAGATCATTTATACCGTGCTGGCAACTGTTACTTTTGGGTCGGCATTTACATGTGTGGAAGTAAATCGCATAGGGATCTTATTAAGTCGGAGTGAGAGAAATGCGACCGACCGACGCGACGCGCGACGGTGTGCTGTTGCGGCGTTGCCGATACGCATTTCCCTATCAAGTAAAGTAAAATCACGTTCACAAACCGCTTATTTTTAAAAGACTTTTTTTTCAAGAGATAACTAGTTAAAATCATTAGACACACATTAGTACACCTTTCCCTAGAACTTTAAGTACTGACAAAGGTATTGATTGGGTCGACCGGTCAACTGCGACAAATCTGCTATATCCCCTTCCACGTCTCTTAGCGATGTGCACAGTTTCTCGGTTTATTTCATACGTTTGGCAACGTGTTTACTGTCCTCTCTTTGTTCAGTACATTATAAACGAGTTGTGCTCTTCTTACATACGGAAATCTCGACCCAAGACTAACCTTTGCCAGCCCTTAGTAGTCCAGTAAATAAGGACGCGAAAAGACCCAAGTCTTGGCGTAATTCGTCAACCTTGATTTTTTAGGCGGATTGTATACCTTTTGGGGAGTAGTTTTAAGGGCAGAAATTGTAACACCATGCTTTGGCCGAAAAAATGGCCCCAAATGGCCAAAAAATCAGTTTTTCGCAAATATCTGCCAAAATATGCAATTTACAAAATTAGAAAAAGCTTAGGCAATTATCTACAAAAAAGATCCTGACACTTTTTTTCGTAAAATTGTTCGTAAAAAGAAACAAATTTCGATTATTCGTAATTATGCAATTTTCTTTTGTTTATGACACTTTCCGGAAATCCCAATAAAGCGGAAAAGCCGCTCACGAATAGTATTTTTTTTTAATGGCTATACATATGTAGCGGATTCATCTCACCAAAAAATCCTATAGGCATGGGTATTTCGCCACTGCAAGAAAACCTACAAAATAAAATAGTTTTTTTTTGTAAACACTTCTGAATGAATCCCAAACGGAAAAAAAATATTTTTATTTTTTAAAAATCTTGACAAATAAGCTATTATTAGTGAAAATATGAATAAGTTTGTGAAAATCTGAAAATTTTTGGGCCAAGACCCTTAAATGTTCGAATTAAAGAACATAAAGATTATTGAAGAAAGGGAGATTTTCACAAATCTAAGATTTCTCAGCATTCATGGGACACAGGCCACAGAATAAATTTTAATAACGCCAAAATTATAATGAAAGAAGCGATAGCCTCTAAAAGAAAAATAAAAGAGGCTTTTTTAATACAACCTAATAAAAATAAATGTATTGCTCATGCATCTGTAGATGTGTAGATGTTAGCAAAATGTTAGTAATGTATGGCAATCGCTTCTTTGATTTTAAAGAACATAACATAAATAATCATAACATATACGTAAAAATTAAAAATAATCATTTAGAAAGTTTGGGGATTTTTGGTTTTACCTTATTAAGTAATTGTTATCAGGTAGTAATTGTTAATTTTGAAGTTTAACTTGATATAATGAATGTCATTTTAACAGAACGTCAACGGTTTTTGTAGACGTATCTGTTTTAAAAAAACTAAAGTGTTCTCGAGTAGTTGTATTTAAATATTTTAAATAGTTTTTTTCTTTATTCTTTGTATTTTTTTTGCTTCCGACGACGGAAAGCGATAAACTTTCCGAAACGTTAAGCATTTTTTTGTTCGTTAGGCAAATTTGTATGTCTGTAAACCTAACTTCTGACAAGTAGTTTCCGTTTGGGATTAACGCAGAAGTGTTTACGAAAAATAACTATTTTATTTTGTAGATTTTCTTGCAGTGGCGAAATACCTATATGGGATTTTTTGGAGAGTGTTTTTTTATTTAAAATGTGATTAAACAAGTACTTCAAACTTTCTGAGTTGCTTAAACAGACTCTAAGAACAACTGTTAAAAAAGTCTTGACAAATGAGCTATTATTAGTGAAACTATGAATAATTTGAACAGTAACAATTTCAGTAAAAGACTCTAGTGAAATACTAGATAAAATTTATCAAAATGTGTATAGAGTATAGATACACTAGAGTGGAATTAAAGTACATAAAACTTTTAAGGTGTTTTTGGGTTCGCTCAGTGTATTTTTATAGTTTTATGGCACGTTGCTGTGTAAAAAAGAACATGTGCATGCAAAATCTGGATGTAATATTGAATCTACATTATAAATACATGTTGAAATCATAAATCAGCATTAAATAAATATATCAAATTAAAACAAATCACAGTTGCCTGTGGGAACACCTACTTTAGATTTTTAAGTACACTTTGTTTTGACGTATTTAGTTAAAAAATTACAAAATATTTAATTTATATAAAATTAATTTGTTAATAAATACTTTAAAATCCCCGCTAATATTGTAGTATTTTCTTCAGTTTTGTACAAAATCACTTATAATACAAAATATATAAATTATTTTTAAACGTTGTTAACTTTTAGCTACGTATTGCTAAAAAAATCATTAAAATCGGCCTACTACAACAAAATATATATTAAACTTAAAAAAGCATCAAAATTTTAAGGTGCCCGGTTTTCGTGCCGATAAGTGTATCAATAATTGTAGAAAATATCAATAAAATTTGTTTATTAATTAAACGAATGAAAAATATAATGTTTCTATTAACGTTCTTATATATCACGCGTTTAAATCTAAGCGAAACGTTTCACAATAAATTTGCGTCACTTTGAAGAGCATACGTTTTTTTTACTATTTCCACGACCCTGTACAAAACATTCAAATAAACAAAGGCCGCATTCAAGAAACAGATATTTTCCTTAATGGCTTACAGATTTTCGACGAACGTAATACAATATAATCTTACTACGTAACGCGTACAGATATATATAAACTTTTGATAATAAATAATAAGTGAGAGAAAGAAGAAAAAAAGTACAAAAATAATTATCACACAAAAGCGTTGTAACTAAATAATATTAATCGTATTATCAGTGTAAACAATAAATTCACTACGTTTTAGTTATGTTATCATACGATATTTAAGAGTTCCATAACTTCTTCAGTCCATAAAATTACCTTCATCTCTAAATTATAGAAGTGCTTACAGAGCGATCAACAATGACATATGATGATATGTAAATCTATTCAGAATGTCATTTCCTATGAAATAACGTAAAAATGTAATGAAGATACATTTAAAAATCAGAAATTGTAGTCATTTCCGGTGAAACAAGAAGTGACCAAAACTAATTGAACGCGTCAATCAATCCTGATTTATGTCACATACATAAATATCAAATCTTTTTTTTATCCGAAAAAATAAAAAAGTTTTAGAACTTTTGAGAAGCACCCGGTATAAACGCACTGGAGTTTAATATTGTAACTGAAATACAAAAAAAAATACTATTTAATTTTAGTAAGCAGTAATCGAATAATAATAATAATCAGTAGATAATGGGGGTATTAAAAGTTCTTCATTGGAATTTGGGTAAATACCCAAGTTTATGAACCCGGTATATAATCTTAATATATTGAATATTGTAATATTGAATGATGTTTTATTAATGTAACAAAAAAACCTTACGTGTTACGACTTTTTTTTTGCCACTTTCGTGATTAGATAGGTTCATTCTACCACAATATCCTATTGAGCTTTGTGTTACATCGAAAAAATTTTTTTTTGTCGGCCTGTGTAATTTGTTGTTAAATTAAAATTATTGAATTGCTAATATCGCTTTTAAAAAATAGAGGTTAATGGTAGAAGGGTGAAAATTTAGGGTTGTATATATGTATTTTTTAATGCCACATCATAAAAAAATAAAAATTTTGTCCAAAAAATAAAAAAACTGGGGTAGACCACCCTTATGACAACAACCTATTCTCAAACCTACCAAATAAACATATAAAATTTCATCAAAATCGGTCGACAAAAAATTTAAAAAAACAACCCCTATTAAAAATAGGGGTTGATGGTAGAAGAATAAATATTTAGGGTTGTATGTATCTTTCAAAGCCACATGATTTGAATTGCTAATATCGCTGTTAAAAATAGAGGTTAATGGTAGAATGGTGAAAATTTAGGGTTGTATGTATTTTTTAATGCCACATCATAAAAAATAACAAAATTTATCCAAAAAATTAAAAAAAAATTGGGGTGCACCCTTATCACAACAACCTATTCTCAAACCTACCGAATATACATATAAAATTTCATGAAAATCGGTCAAGCCGTTTCGGAGGAGTATGGTAACTAAAACTATTAAAAAACCCTTTTAAGAAATAGGGGTTGATGGTAGAAGGGTGAAAATTTAGGATTGTATGTATTTTTAATGCCACATCATAAAAAATTGGAAAATTTTGTCCAAAAAGCAAAAAAAATTGGGGTGGACCACGCTTAACATATAAAAAATATAAAACAACCTATTATCAGACCTACTGAATATACATATAAAATTTCATCAAAATCGGTCAAGCCGTTTAGTTTGTATGGTAACAAAAAATTAAAAAAAAATTAAAAAAAATAGGGGTTGATGGTGGAAGAGCGAAAATTTAGGGTTGTATGTATTTTTTAAAGACACATCATAAAAAATATAAAAATACAAAATTTTGTCCAAAAAGTAAAAAAAATTGTGGTGGACCACCCTTATCACTTTGGGGTATAAAAAATAGATATAGTTTATTTGAAGTCAGTTGAAATAGATTGTGACTCTTAATTCCGGCACTGTCTTTATTGGCATCGTCGGGACAAAGGAATTAAGAGCCTCATATTAGATGTAAAGGGGCTCTTAATAAAGTAATTAAGTTCATTCACTAAAATCGCTAGTAAAGATGTAAATTTATCTCAATCGTATTTAATTAAAAGTCCATTATGTTTTGACTTGAATAATTACGAAGAGAAAAAAGTGGAAGACAGAGATAAAAAATCACGTGAACGTTGAAAGGTTCTTTTATTTTAAGACCCAATTTTGCTCTTTTATCTATCGTTATATCCAGAATTTTTGTTCCATTTCGCCGGTTAAAAATTATAATTAACTGCCTATGTGTGAGACCCGTGCTAATTTTATCAGCCCAACAGCTTTAGTCTTTATATTCGAAATATACATATTTTTATTTTAAGGGGGGTTGTTTTAGTTAATTTAAAATAAATTTAGTCATACATACATGTAAGAACACTTTGTGTGCTTTTAATTAGGTCAAACATTCAAAATCAAAACCGGAAACCCGGTGTACAACAATTAAACTCCATGGTAAAAAATAACTAAGAGTCTATACAAAACACAAATTGTCCCACCATTTTTAAAAAACATTGTCTAAAACAGAATACTGCCAAAAAATCTGAAGGAATTTAGTTTTACAATAATTCGACAAACCAAAACGAATTTAAACCGTAAAATCACAACAAAAGCGTCTCTGAGTCTCTCGTGTCAGTTAAAAATCAAATTTTATTATTGTCAGATATTGACATTTGCATTGTTGATATTGACAGTTTTAATATTTTGCGCCTCTGCATCTTGGAGGAAAAACTATTTTTAATGAACTGTCATTTCCATTTAAGTTTCCCAGCCATGGTTTAAGCTAAACATTTTGCCGAGCTATTGCCAATTTATTATTATTATTATAAAAATAAAGATGTCTAATATTGATACGGTTGCTATAAATTTAGATAGGTAATTGATTGTGCTTCCGTGGATACTAACTAAAGCAACTGGCTTGGTTTTACATGAAATCTCACAACTTTTCTTTGTGGAAAAACTGCCTTACAGGACTTTACATTATAGCAAATAGTGAACATTTAATAAGTCTGAAATATCTAAAGTTCATATCAAATAAACCTTTAGTCACGTGATTAAGCTTCACCGGCACAGCGTTTTCCACTTCTACATATTTTCTTTCAATCAAAATATTTTAGAAAATAAAAATAAATTAATTATAAATATATAAACAGTTATTATTTATATCAACAAAACTCACCTCCTTAACAGCACACTTCAGGGACATAAAGGGTCATTGCTACCGCTTTCCCATTCAAAATATTGTAATAAAATTGAGATGATTTTTTTACGGCTATTAAGCTGTCTTGTACAATTCGCATGAAAAGAGGTTCTAAAAAGAACAAGATTCGACTGAAAGGTCTGCTAGTAAAAAATTTTAAGCTTAAGTATCAAAACACAATTCATTTAAACTAAAAACTCGTAATACAAAACTAAAGTGTCAAAACAAATAATAATGTCAGGAAATAAATAAATAAATGGGATAACATGCTTAACTGCCACCTGAATTCCCAGCGGGAAATTTAAATTCCAGTGAGTCAACCCAGCGCCAAACGTGTCCATGGTTGGCAACAATGACTTTAAAAATCGCGCCCTCGAATATGTAACTAAAAGTTTAATTGGTATCGAATATAGAAGATTTTTATATTTATGTTGTTTGTTTCTTATATGGCATTATCAACTAATAATGATAAAATTACAAAATATTTATATGAAAAAAACTAATAAATTGTCATTTGAATATAAATCTGAATTTATATTTATTTTTCACTTGCAGGAGTACGATTAGCCTATGGCACAACAATTAAAGTGATAAAAAAAGTTGTGTTATTATTCTAATGTTTTATTTATAAGGAAATAATTCAACTGAATAGTGGAGGTACTGTATTTTTAATGAATTAGTAAATTAAAATTATGCAAAATAATATGACGTTTATTTATTTTCAATTTTAAATATTGTTTATTAAAATAACAGAGGGTTTGTGGCTTAAATAATCCGAATTTTCATTAATTTTAAATTATCCTAAAAATTTTAATTAAACAAAAAAATGTACAGGGTCCTTCAATAGTGCGTCGAGCATCTGTAGCTCCTAGAATAAAAATATCTGCGAAACTGCTAAAAATTTTGAAATAAGTACTCTAAATACAAAAAATATTCGTTTTTTAATTCTCTATCTATTAAAAAATAATATGCAGGGTGTTCAGGTTGACTAGTGTAACTACTGAAGTTGGATATTGGAATTTCCAATTTTCAACTTATTAGCATAACTTTAGTAATCATGATCTACTTTTCTTCTACATCATTCTATATCACCTGTTTTTTTTAATTGATAGTCTAAATTATCATATTATGACAATATTAAAAATGAATAATGCAAATTTTATAAATTATTTGGTATTTCCATCGTCTGTTGTATTCAATTAATGTCTGTCCATCGAAAGGATATGTGACAGTGACAGTCGTGACTGCCATTTTAGTTCAATTCTAATTATGGCATTTTTAAATGTCGTCTATCAAAATCTTTCCTGGCTCGTTGGACAGACGATAGTTGTAGTGTATACAAATACCGTACAATAAAAAAAAAGCGTCAAGCTTGGAAATAATGATCGATGACATTTCCTATATAATTTTATATACCGGGTGTTTTTCAAAAGTGTCTCCCCCCTATAACTTTCTGAATAGTTTGATATCACATAATTGGTATTTCGAGTCAAATTCTCGTTACATTTATGACACTCTATAGATTGAAAATCAAAATGTTATTTTATAATGCAAAACGTCAAAAGTTGCCATATAATATGTCATTCTATTTAGAATATCATATTCTATCAAATAAAATAAAAAAATATCGAACGTATAGCATTTAAAATTCAAAACTTGTAATCATTTCATTGTTTTCAAACTTTTATTCACATGATTAAGCTTGACCAGCACAGCGTTGCCCACTTTTACATATTTTCTTTGAATCAAAATATTTTAGGACACAAAAATAAATTAATTATAAATATATAAACAGTTATTATTTACATCAACAAAACTCACCTCCTTAACAGCACTTAAGGGACATAAAGATCCATTACTACCGCTTTCCCATTCAAAATAGTCTAATAGGTTGCAATGAGCTTTTTGCAGCGCCTATTAAGCACTTCGCACTAAAAAAAGGTTCTAAAAAGAACAATGTTCGACTGCAAAGTCTGCTAGTAAAACAATTTAAGCTTAAAGTATCACAACATCAAATTGACAATGTCAGGAAATAAAAAAATAAATTTGACAACTTTCGACATCTTTTACAGCAGAGTTACCACCTGAATCCCCAGCGGGAAAGTTAAATTTCAGTTAGTCAGCGGCGCCGAATATGTCCATGGTTGGCAACAATGAATATAAAAATCGCGCCCTCGATTACATAACTAAAAGTTTAATTAGTATCGCTTGTAAGTCAATCAATTCCTGTTTATGTCATATACTAACATAACAAATCCCTTTTTTTATCTGAAAAAATAAAAATGTTATGGGGTTGAGCATGGGTTTTTGAAACACAAACACAAACACTTTTGAAAAACGCCCGGTATCAATCTTCAAATCAATCAGTTCAAATGAATGAATAAAAATTAGTGAAGGGCACCTAACTATAAAAACACAAATAACAAATATTTATTCTTTGACGTACTAACATTTTCTATCACGTTATAAATTGTGTGTAAATACGCAAATCTCCTGACCACTAAGTTATAGTAAATGCAAAGTTTATAATTAGACATAGTTGCAAAACTGAATGAAAACAAAATTTTTCAAGATATTTATACATAACAAATACATTCATAAATATGTTGCAAAATATATTAATTATTGTTTATAATATACACCAGTGATTTAGAGACATGAAGGTACTGATACCAATACAGATTGTTTTTGATATCCGTTATTGTTTTCTAAAACATCTAGTTCATCTAAACAATGTTAAGTAAATTACTTCATATAGTAATATACAGGGTGGCGCCTCTCATACGCCTCGGAGGCTCCAAGGAGAACAACAGTTTGTATTGAAATGAAATATGGTGAGCATATCTATACTAATATATAAAATCCTTAAGTGACTGACATACTGATTAATCACGATCCTGCTCAAGCCACTCAACATAAGAAGCTCAATTTTGGCATACAGATTGATTCTAGGGTGTAGAGGTTCGATAAAAAGGAATTTTTCGAAATTCCAGTTCCAAGAGGGTGAAACCACCCCTCAAATATTAAAATATTTTTTTATTTAAAAAACGGTCAAGTTTCCGAAAAAACGCTTAAACACGTATATTTTATTTTGTTTTTTTACATATTTTAAGATTTTTTAAAAATGTATACAGGGTGTTTCGAAAAATCTGGTCATTGATTAATCACGATCCTGCTTAAAGCGCTTGACGTAAAAAGCTGATTTTTGGAAAACAGATTGACTATAGGGTGTAGAGGTTCGATAAGAAGGGATTTTTCGAAACTGGAATTCTAAAGGGGTGAAACTATCCCTCAAATTCTCCTCACTCATTTTTTATTTAAAAACCGGTAAGTTTTTCGGAAAAACTCTTAAACACGTATATTTTATTTTGTTGTTTTACATATTTTAAGATTTTTTATAAATTTATACAGGGTGTTTCAGAAAATATGACCATTGAGTAATCACGATTCTGCTTAAACTGCTTGACGTTTAAACCTGATTTTTCGCAAACGGATTGACTGTGGGGTGTAGAGGTTCGATAAGGAGGGGTATCTCGAATCTCAAATACCAAGAGGGTGAAAACGCCCCTCAAATATTACAATATTTGTTATTTAAAAATCGGTTAGTCTTTCGGGAAAACGCTTGGACAAGCATAATTTATTTGGTTCTTTTACATATTTTGAATTTTTTTTAAAAAATCATACAGGGTGTTCCAAAAAAGTTGGGTAATTTCTAACCACGATTCTGTTTAAAACTGCTTGACGTCAAAAGTTTATTTTTTGGCAAACGGATTTTTCGAAAGTCAAATTCCAACGAGATGAAACTACCCCTCAAATATTACCAAGTTATATAATAATATCGCCATATTGTTTTTTCTCATGCTGACATAAATGTGAGAAAATTTTATCCAGTTGGTATGTTAATGGAAATTCTTGCTTTGCTTTATCATCACCATTACAAATGATTAATTCGACGCGAACGAAGTCGTTGGTACACGCTAGTGTAAAATAAAAATATAGAGAGTTCTACAGGGTGTCCCCAAAAAAAGTTACATATCAAAGTTGTGTTTTTTGTAATGGAACACCCTATATATTAATAGATTTTCGGATTCTGGGTGAAAAATAAAGGTCAGTTTTATAAGAGAAGTGTATGACTAAAATGTAAGGTTTTTAACATATTTAATAGATTTTCTAGAAATAAAGAACAATTTTTAAATAACAATAAAAGCTACCTAAATTGAATTTCTAATTATAGCCTAATATGTAGTTAAATTAACTATTGTACTTTTTAAATCAATGATCCGAAGAGTTATACAGGGTGAGAAAAAAATAATAATGAACATAGGTCACCTTTAAAAGCATGTTATTCTTTTTATTTTTAAATGGAACACCCATTATATTATTCCGATATGCAATGGAGAATTCATGTCTCCTCAAAATACTATTATGGTTGCCTACCCCTCAAACAAACATTTTCCTAGATATTTTCATTTACATGATTTGATTTGAAATTATTGTAGTTGCTTTTCGAGGTAGAACTCCACATAAATGCTTTTAAAATGAAAAGATCCTTTTGAAAAGACAATCATTTTATGCAGTTAACAGGAAAGGAAGCATTTTGAGCATTTCGTTTCATCTAGCCAATTTTTGTCACATAATTATAGGTTTATATCTAGTTTTAATTCTGTAATAATTAAAATATGTTTTAAACGTGTATCTTTTATTTTATTATTACCGTTGAGTATACTACAATCTATAATTTTTGTTAAATTAACAAAAGGTATATCATAGCCACCTAGATTTTTTCATATAATAAAGATCTACTGACGGAAAATCATAAAATTTAAAAATATCTAGGAAAATGTTTTTTTTTGTGTTTGGTTTGGTTTGTTTGTCTGAGGGGTAAGCAACCTTAATAATATTTTGAAGATATATAAATTCTCCATTGAACACTGAGTAAAAAATATAGTGGGTGTTCCATTTAAAATAAAGGAGTAACTTACTTTTTAAAAGTGACTAATGCTCCATATTAATTTTGTTTAACCCTGTTTATCTTTCGGGTCAAATTTCAATTTGGTTTAATATACAATAGTTACTGTAATTAAATATCAGGCTATACAAAGTCAACTAAAATTTAGGTAGCCCCTGTTATCGACATTTAATATTTACTCTTCATTTTCAAAAAATGTGAAATATGTCAAAATCCTTAGATTTTAGGTATATGCTTCTTTGATAAAACTCACCTTTTATTTTTTTCATAGAATCCGAAAAGCAAAACAATATATAGGGTGTTCCATTAGAAAAAGCACAACTTTGATGTGTAACTTTTTGGGGACACCCTGTATAATTCTATATATTTTTATAAAATGCTTTCAGTTAACCTACATATGCTGCCTATTGTTCTCCTTTTTGAGGCTTCCTATTGTGAGGACCTGACCATGACCCTCCTCCCTCGAGTTGATGACTCGCCAACTCGATGGTGGTGTCTTTCCCCTTGCTCCTCGGCAAAAAGACCATGATGGCCGCCCCTTAAGAGCTATAATGTTATGGGCTTTACAGTGTGAATTGCATCTAAGAAGTGTTGAATTGTATGGTCCATTATAATGAAACACGCCATTATTTTTACTATTTATTTAATAACAACGCACTGTCGCACTTATTCCTATCTCCACCGTATCCGCAAATTGTTGGTTTATAAATTATTGCAACAAAATATTCTGTCTTGTAATTAATTTAGATTATTTTGTATCGAATGTAATTGAGCAAATAGCAGAGACATGTTAATTTATAAAAGTACACGCTTCGCCAAGAGGTCAAACGATAACTTCTAAGACGATCCTTTTTGCTCGCTATTTATAACAAATCAGTTCGATATTTTAGTGGTATTTTCTTTAAAATTATTCTTAAGAAGGCACATAACATAACCCAAAATAAATGTACGTCTGTGGAAAAATTATAAAAACATACGATAAATAAGTAGGAAAAACATAATAAGCGATTGTTTGTTAAAAAATAAGGGCGGTTTTTCATATAAAATGTTTCGATACTACAGTCCCCTAGGGAGGTTTTTACTACATACTAATTCTTTAATCGCTAGTTTGTAATCTCTTTTACCTGACAGGTAAAACCTTAAGTGTATGGAGGGCTTTAGTCATATATTAAGTTTATTTAGAATGGATTTATTTATATTGCACAGGCAACTAGGTCTGCTACATAAAAAAATAGTGTCACTAATACCACAGACTAATACCGTGTAGTGCATCGGAACACGGGACATAGGAAATCCCTTGTTAATTTTAAAAGGGTTAACTATTATCTCCCCAGATGATTTTAGGCAAAAATTGTCTTAGACTACTTTGAAGAGGCGTTAAAGTTGTACTACTTTTGTGTAGAATTTCGCTTCATTTGGAATAGTTATTTGGAAGTTATTTGCAAAAATCTACCTTCAAATTAGAAAAATTCGTAATTCGGAAAAAATTAGAAAAAAAAATCGGCCCAGAGAAAGCTACAATTACAATACCAGCAAAAATGTGATTGCATGGGTCATTGCCAAATTCGATGTCACATTTTGTTTACAAAAATTTACAGGTATTACATAAATCATAAACTCTTTTATAGATCTGTTGACTTGGACCTAAAGCACCGTTTTAATGTTAAAAATATGAAAAATGTTAGTGTCTTTTTCAAATGCAATAATCTCCAAAAAAAAAGAAAGCTATTGATATGAAGCAAAAAATAAATTATCGAGAAAAGATACATCTAGATGATAAAATAATTTTTAAATATCTTCCTTTGTTAACGATACTCCACAGGGTGTCTTAAAATTTCACCAAAATATCAACATTTTGTATTCTCTCGCATCATTGACAGGTAGCAACTTTCATTTTTAATTTAGAAAGATATACTAAAAAGTCAAATAATTTAGCTGCAAATTGCTTAAAAAATCATCAAAATCAGTCCACTAGAACACAATATATGATACTTTAAAACACATGAAAATTTTAAGGTGCCCGTTTTTCGTGCGGGTGAGTGTATTTCAATCATTGTTGATTGCTCCGTCCATACGATAATTGCTGCGGAGTTATTAGAGTTTTTTTGTACTCTATTCTTTCGATTCAGAATCGAAGTTTAGTTTTATTTCTCTGATTATGTTTAGGTTTGCAGTATCGATCGTACGTATTCAATTCTATTTGCTCCGGTCTTATTATTAGTATACTTACTCATTTTTCTATATAAACAACATTGGTAAAAAGAAGGCTTACAAGTTGTTTGTTATTGAATCGTTTAATTAGGTTAGAGCCGAAAAGGTTATTGGGTCAGTTTAACCGTATGTATTGTATAGGATGAGTAAAAAATATATTGCATTTGATTTGTGAAAAACGCATAAATATATTTTGTGGAGTATCTAAAGAACTGTATATTTTCGAAACGTTTTTTTAATTTAAATACAGTTCATACCAAATAAACTTTTAGTCACGTCATAAAGTTTGACTGGTACAGTGTTGCCCACTTTATATATTTTCTGGAATATTAAAACCTACTTTATTAAACTGTAGTATTAATATCTCAATATATGTGTATAACAAGAAAAAAAATATTGATAATATTAAAGACGTGACAACACAGGCTGGATGAGGAAGGCTCGGTCGACTGTACCCAGAAGTAAACATGAAAAAAAAGGTTGTTTGTCCGCGTTGAGATGTAAATAGTGTAGTCTATATTTTATTTTAAGTCTATGATTACAACAATATTTATTTAAGCCAAAAACTCGTAATACAAAACTATAAAGTGTCAAAACGAATGACAATGTCAGGAAATAAATAAATAAATGCGGCAACTTGACATTTTTTACAGCAGAGCTACCACCTGAATCCCCAGTGCGAAATTTAAATTCCAGTTAGTCAGCACGGCGCGGCGCCGAATATGTCCATGGTTGGCAATAATGAATCGATTACGTAACTAAAAGTTTAATTGATATGAAATATAGAATTAGTCGCATCACCTGAAATAGACACCCTGTATATAGGTTTACATCTTGGTTTATTTATTATCGTAGGTATGCTACTGGTATAAAGAAAAGCGTGTCAAGACATTTTTAAAAAGCTGTTTTCCCGGTATTGGCACGTATTTAATAATTTTGCCATAGTTGTATTATTGAAATCAGAGAAATTGTTGTTGAAAAATGATGACAAATAGTCCTATTTACCAGAGTAACGGATGCCATTTTTTTCTCGTTTAGTACAATTTGCAGTGTTGGTGTTGTGATTTCACCATATTTAACTTTATCATCATAACCAATACAAATCGAAAATAATTCATTTAACACAAAATATGCACATTTACATATTTTGCAAACAAAATCTTTTTTTTTTGCAAATCAAAAGGTCAAATATTTATCTCACCAGATAATTTTATACAAAAATTGTATTAGACTTTTTTGAAGAGGCGTTAAAGTTGTACTGTCGTCTAGAATTTCGTTTTATTTGGAATAGACATCTAAAAGTTATTTGCAAAAATCTCCCTTCAAATTACTATAGTAAACGCCACGAATATTTGGGAGTGATTCATCGGTCGCTACCATGTGAACTTATCTGTTCAAGGTCACATTAAACTTAATTCCAGTGCCGTGGTGTTTCAAATCATATAATAATCAATATATAATCTGTTGTAATTTGTTGTTTTAACTGTCAAAGCCTTGTCAAAACATATATTTGGTAATAAATATAAAATGAAATGCCCCATTGGCCGCACTGCAAGCACACCAATGGACTGACGCACAAAAACGAATCAATCAAAGAAACGCGATATAGTATCGTCTTTGTCAATCACGCTAACATTTTAGAATAAGTAGTAGGAGCGCAGGCAGATGATTAGACCGGGCCTTTAAAAACCTACGTCTGCGGTAAAAATTTACGTTTTTAATGTAAAAATGATAGCGCGTGTGTCGATTCTAACTTCATCAAGCGATAAATCACTCCCAAACATTCGTGGCGTTTACTATATAAATTTATAATACCTACGGCCCAGAGAAAGTTACAATTAAAATACCAGCAAAAATATGATTTTGTCATTGTCAAATTCGATGTCACATTTTTTTTGTTAAACGCATTCCCATAGATAAATGCAACAAGTTTAGATTGGAACATAAAATAATTAACTAGAAAGAAGTGTCAACTCTGTGTTAAATCGTGGAAACACGATACGCCACCGAAAGCCTTCGTTGTCGTCTGGAGAACTAATTTTCCAATTGACAGGTTGACATGATAAGGACATGATGGCTTAATTTTCATTTCCGTTTCCGGTTATTCAATGGCGGGTCCTCTTTCAGTTCAAATGTATTTTGTATTTTTTCTTTTCATAAATAAAACCAAAAAATAATTTATTCACATATATTTATTTGAAGTATGGAACAACGTGACTAAATAAACATAAAAATATAGAGGATTGTATTGTTTCAATACCAATTAGTTAATTATATGTACTTTTAACGTAAATTAGTTAAGGTATAAGCATGACTTACAGTAATTTGTAAATAAACACACGTATTCGCAGACTTCAAGGACAGAAAACGGACACAGGGACATGAAAACGGGAGCCTTATACAAAAACCTGAAAACAGAAAAACAAATTTTTTTATACTAAAATTAACAATCTAAAAATATCAATAGGTATAAAATATAAATATACTGTTTAAAAAAGCGTCCATTATTCCCAAAGAGACCTGGCTTATAAATCAAAAAGAAGCAAAAAGAGACTTTTAGTCGGATAACATAATCAGATTATCAGTCCGATTTATTGCATTATTGACAATAAATCGCACATATTGGAGATAAATGATGTTGGCTATAGTTAAAAATGATCTTACCTTGCTGTAAATTGTTTCCATTTTCAAAAAAATCGCCGATCAAAGAGATTATAACACCATTTTCTTGCATCTAAAAAATGTAAAAACAGTGTTTATTTACTACCTATTTTTCATATACATGGGACATACCTACTACGGCAGAAACGTCATTTTCTCCAGGATTCTTCATGTAATATATATTTTATATACTTTATTACCTTTATAATTATAAATTTCAGCCGAAATATTAAATTGAACTTCCAAAACGAAACTAAACGGAATGAATTAAAATGGCGTCGAATATTTTCGACACAATTTTCGAATTTGTTCTAGAACAAATCTGAAGTTGTCTCTGAAACTGAAATCTGTCAATTCTAAACTGTGAAGTTAGACAATAGTTAGACAAAAACAATGCTGTCCTTGTCTAGGCGGCCATACTTGTCGTGAGGAGAATGACAGGAATGACACTAATGACTGTTTCCAATTTTCCTATTTCACTGTCACCCCCCTGGATTGGAAAGCCCGTAAAAATTTTAGGTCGCGAAATTATTTTGGGTCGCGACCGTTATACGCGATCTGGCGCTGCTATAGCGGTCGCTAAGAACAACGGCAAACAAAAACAGAAATAATTTTCTCTTGTCAAAGTCAGAATCTTCAAAAATCATAATAATCTTTCAAAATCTAAACCGCTCTCATTAAAGAAATTCCGAAAAGTGTTTATATAGCGTCCATTTTCAAAGTAATTATTGCTATCTTGTGAGTTTAATTCAAGTTTTATTTACTCCAACCGGTGATAATTGTGAAAAAGTGGCATTAAAAACTTAAAAAGCTGTGCTGTGAACTGTGAACTGCAAAAACCATCGTGGATCGTGGCATAACATCGATTTCCAATGTTTCATAGGTATTTCATACATGCGTCCTTATATAAAATAAAGTTTCTTGTATGCAACACACTGTATTTTATTTATAAAATATAACGAAAATAATAATAAATTTGAATAAACAATATTTGGCGATATAATTCCGGAAAAAACCGAACCGCTCCGAAATTTTCAAAAGTTTTGGGTCGCGACCGTTGCAAGAATAGCGCCAAATAGTGTTTACATTGTCCTTATGGGCACTTTCCAATCTAATGCGCATTCCTGTGGTTTGAAAAATTCTCTAAAATGGGACATGCATATCGACGCTTTGTCGAAAAAATTAAGCTCTGCCTGTTTTGCATTAAGATCTGTTTCTAAAGAGCTTAACTTGTCAGTGGCTAGAACTGTTTCTTATGCACTTTTTGAGTCGCACCTCAGATATGCCTTTCCATTCTGGGGTATGTGTTGTGCGACCGCATTTTCCAGCTCCAGAAGAGAGCTGTTCGATATTCACTGGGACTAAACAGCAGAACTCATAGCAAGGACTTTTTTAAAAAATTAAAAATATTAACTCTTCCTTCCTTATTTATATTTGAATCCATTTGCCTAATACACGTAAGCATGTATCAGCTTCTCAAGAAGGCCATCTCACACTTATCCACTCAGGAACGCGGAACAAGATCTCTATCTGCCTATCCCACGCTCAGAGTTAGTTAAAAGTTAAATATTATACAACTCGAAAAAAATGCACAATCACCTGCCATTTGAAATCAAATCCATAGCATCATTTTCTTCATTTCGCAAAGCATTGAAATCTTATTTACTAGACAAGGCTTTCTACTCCGTAAATGACTTATATTTTGATAATCGAATAAGATCTTGTAAACACTGGTCTAATATTTGCTATTACTATATTTACTATAAATATAGTAAATATTTTTGAATCTTATTTTTATTTTTTTATTCTTTGACATTGTAAATGTTTATTTTAAACAATAAGACTGACAATGTAATTTGTATACTTGTTTGGTATTCTCTTTTGTTTGTTTACTTTACCTTTGTCTACAAATTGTAAAATTTTTTGACAATAAAGGTATTTATATTTATTTCTTTGTTTCAGCGGACGCAAACGTAGATCCCAATCCAGACTCCTGGAAGCGCTGTTCAACCAATCAGAGGAGGACCAGGGTGACCCCAGAGGCGGCCTACTCAAGCTCTAGAACCCAACGACTACGAAACCTTCCTCCTCAACTACAAATAGACTGCTCCAAGCGCTCCAAAAGACGACACACAAACGAGAAAACGATAGCTTACCAACTTAAGGCTCTAAGTAATAATTTGACGATTCCTTTCCAAGATTATTTATTGTTCAACAATAAAATTATTGCCTGTAACATAATATACAGTAGAATTACCAAAGAATCAGGAAGAATGTTCGGGCTAAATCAATGGATGAGCAATAATTTTGTTGTGTGTACATAGTCGAAACTTGGTAAATCAACTGTAAAAACTTGGCAACTACAGTTATTAGAGATATTACAAGTATAAAGTTATGTCAAAATTAAGTTAAGATACTTATTAATTTTGAACAATTTTATGTAAATCTTGAAGAAAAAATGAAATCCACTTATAACGTTTATTTCTTGGTGTAGTTGAAAATCAATTTCGTTATACAGGATGTCTTTAAAATAAGTGCAAATATTTTAAGAGGTGGTAGAGGCAAAAAAAAACGAATTTTCTATTTATCATTTTTCAAATAAATTAAAATTACAGAGTTAATAAATAACGTCTATACATTTGGGGCAAATTCATCTCTTCAAAAAAAAAAGCGAAACGTTGAGTCGGCGTTTACATGTAACTATAGAAGTGAATCGCCATGGCAATCTAATAAGTCGGAGAGAGCAAAAATTCGAAGTATTTATTACATAATCATTTAATCTGACGCTAGATTCCATGTGCTTGAGAAAATACTTGTCTTCTGTCTTTATTCAGTACATCTTATTTTACTAAGCGTGTTGAACGTACTCTTCGTACACACGAAAATCGGCACCCAAGACCAGAAATGCCGACCCTAGTATAGGTACCACATAGGTGCCACATGCACTTTTAAATTACTTTCATTACTTTTTTTTTAATTACCAGTTATCAGCTGTTATTACTTATTGATTCCCCCTGTAGACATAAGAGCGAATTTGATGGCCATCATAAGAACATTTTTGAATGTGCACTCGTCGAAGCTCATAGTATCTTGATAATATGGCAACATATTATCAAGATACTATGTTTTTAAAGAAATATTAAAAAAATCAAAAAATAAATTCATAGATAAAAACTCATAGAAATATACCACCACTAAAAATATGCACTTATTAAAACTCACCCTGTATAATCAAAGTGTTCTATGATAAGAGCTTTGTTGGTAAATTTTAATTGTATTGAAGTACTCATTATTTATGTCTGACTGCCAACATCTACTTGTCTATATGGAATATGATTGTCTGTATTTTTATTTTGATATAATATAAGTTACCATTAATAACAAGCAACATTTGATTCCTATGTTATAGTTACTACTACTTATATTTAATACAAAAATATCTTCAAGTATTTAAATAAATCATTTGAACATTTTTTTATATTCTTGTAAAATATCTTTAAATTGTTTTTAAATGATTATAATATGTAATGATCAGTTTTGTTTTACAGAATCTATCAATCATATAAAATCTTATAGTGTCTATAATAACTTACTCTTTTTTTATCAAAATAAGATACCTTTACAGAGCGTAGTAAAATGAATAGTGCCATAAATGAAATATATCCATATACAAGTGACGTATAAAATCATAAAACTGAGACCATACATATACAGGGTGTTTCCAAAGTAGTCTAACAAATTTTAGAGTGTGATTCCTCGTGTGTTTTTAAGAAAAAAAACTGTGTATAACATGTATAAAAGTGTAGTATAATAAAAATATTTTTTTTAGAAAAAGATGCAGTGACGTAGGTACCATTTATATTAATCAAGAAATTAGATTTTTTCAAAGTTTTAACACCCTGTAGATCAGAAAGGAAGTACTTTAGATCCCAGATTTGTATAAACTTTTTTGTCTTAAAGACATATCGCAACCTATTTTTTTAGGCTACTTAGGAAACACAGTGTATATGTAAACTATGACAAAACTCTTAACGCATTGAATAGTATAAAAAATAACTGTAAATTTAATTTACTCTATTTCCAAAAATACATCAATGTAATGCTGTAATTACAAAGTAACTAGGTATATGTATAAATTGACTTTACGCAACGGTACTTAATTCTATTCATGTATTAATGAAACATATTTAAAAAGTATATAAGAAAAAATCTACTAGTAATATTAAGGATTAAAAATTTATGGTATGGTAGTGATTAATTATCTAAAGTAAGTTTTTGGAAACTAAAGCTCTTAGCATATTACAGCCAACGAATACAAAATGCACTTAAAAACGCACAATATAAAAAAAATAATTAAACACTATCATACCCATTTGTTAAATATTAAAAATAAACCAATTTATCTGTACATCTTTAAAATCTTTAAAGTTTTCCTCTTCAGTTCATAAACATTTTAATATTTTGGGTAAAAGTTAACTTAAAATGAAGCTATGTGAACTTTATTTATTTATTTTATTTGTGATTTTTTTTAATTTTAAGTTAAGATATAGTTCGTAATAACTTAACTTACCATGAAAACTTAACTGTCAATCAAGTACGTGTCATTACAAGACAATTTTTCCAAATATTATGATACTTGCGAGTCAATATCTGCTGACATTCTATACAAATCGCGAGAAAAAACCTCAAAAGAACATCAATCTGAAAATCGAATAAAAACGACGTCAAAGTAGGCGTTGAAAAATCATAAATCAATGAACTAGACGTCATGGTGATATAAAGGCAAATAATGCACTGCCAATTTAGTTCAAAAAATTCATCGCATCACAATACCTAATGTGTTCACGACACATCACATAATAATGCAACACAACACGAGCATTGGTATCTCTTTTGAAAACCAATTTTATTTTTTCCTGTCGTTACTTTATAGAAAATCAACTTTATTAGGGCTATCTGATACTATTTTTAGATTTTCAAATTAGCTGATAGTTTGACAGGGACCAAGTTATTTTTTTAAATACGGATCAGCATTTTTTATTTCGGAGTTTCAAAGAGCTCGGTCTCCTGAGTACAATGATATGCCACACTTTATACTTTTTTTTGTTTTGGGTACCTTAACAACAACAAGACTATTTATTTATTATTTAAAATAATTTAAAGTCCGACTCTGGCTCTTTTAAAATTATTTAATCTGATTATATTCATCGCAACAATGTTGAACAGCGCTAATTAACATTAAATCGGGCCAATTGAAAGATTCAGATAAATAATATCCAGGTCAGCAATTTAAAGATATTATTTTTAACTTTTTTTTATTGCGAATTTGAAATCTCAGTGCACTATCTAATAATATGCATAATATTAATTGTATTTATTATAAACCACCCTCCCTATTGCACAAATTTATTTCTCGTTCAATTTTATTTGGATAGCTCTTTGGACATATCTTCTTCTTATACCGTATGATCGAAAAAAAAACGGCGTCTAGTTGGCTGAGAAATGACGATCGATGGCATTTTAAAAATACTATCAGTCTTTATACTATACTATAAAGTCGCTATGAGAATGTGCAATTAGTTTTTTGATTTTCTAAAAAAACAAATCTAAAAAACTCAGCAATCAAATTTTTAAAACTTTTTTGATGGCATCTTGGTGAACATCCCAAAGCGCAATTTTGCCTCAATTTAACCATGTTCGTATCTATCACAGTTACCGAGATACCAATGCTGGTACCCCGAATTTGTAGCACCCTGTATATTATGTCAGCTAGATTCAAAAATTTTCATATTTTCCTAACTTTTATTTTAATTATTTTGTCTGTCATTTTTGTAGCTCTTATATTGAATCTTTCCAAAATAAC